>NW_026281941.1:0-104460 GCF_023373465.1 Oncorhynchus keta
AGACAGTTGTTCTAGCTGGTCTGTCATATTATAATAAAGACAGTAGATCTAGCTGGTCTGTCAAATTATAATAAAGACACTAGCTGGTCTGTCATAATATAATAGCGACAGTAGATTGAGCTGGTATGTCATCTTATAATAGAGACAGTAGATCTAGCTGGTCTGTCATAATATAATAGAGACAGTAGATCTAGCTGGTATGTCATCTTATAATAGAGACAGTCGATCTAGCTGGTCTTTCAAATTATAATAAAGACAGTAGATCTAGCTGGTCTGTCATAATATAATAGCGACAGTAGATCTAGCTGGTCTGTCATATTATAATAGAGACAGTAGATCTAGCTGGTCTGTCATATTATAATAGAGACAGTAGATCTAGCTGGTCTGTCATAATATAATAGAGACAGTAGATCTAGCTGGTCTGTCATCTTATTATAGAGACAGTAGATCTAGCTGGTCTGTCATATTATAATAGAGACAGTAGATCTAGCTGGTATGTCATCTTATAATAGAGACAGTAGATCTAGCTGGTCTGTCATATTATAATAGAGACAGTAGATCTAGCTGGTCTGTCATAATATAATAGCGACAGTAGATCTAGCTGGTATGTCATCTTATAATAGAGACAGTAGATCTAGCTGGTCTGTCATATTATAATAGAGACAGTAGATCTAGCTGGTCTGTCATATTATAATAGAGACAGTAGATCTAGCTGGTCTGTCATATTATAATAGCGACAGTAGATCTAGCTGGTATGTCATCTTATAATAGAGACAGTAGATCTAGCTGGTCTGTCATATTATAATAGTGACAGTAGATCTAGCTGGTCTGTCATAATATAATAGAGACAGTAGATCTAGCTGGTATGTCATCTTATAATAGAGACAGTCGCTCTAGCTGGTCTGTCAAATTATAATAAAGACAGTAGATCTAGCTGGTCTGTCATAATATAATAGCGACAGTAGATCTAGCTGGTATGTCATCTTATAATAGAGACAGTAGATCTAGCTGGTATGTCGTCTTATAATAGAGACAGTAGATCTAGCTGGTCTGTCATATTATAATAGAGACAGTAGATCTAGCTGGTATGTCATCTTATAATAGAGACAGTCGATCTAGCTGGTCTGTCAAATTATAATAAAGACAGTAGATCTAGCTGGTCTGTCATAATATAATAGTGACAGTAGATCTAGCTGGTCTGTCATTATATAATAGAGCCAGTAGATCTAGCTGGTCTGTCATATTATAATAGAGACAGTAGATCTAGCTGGTCTGTCATAATATAATATAGACAGTAGATCTAGCTGGTCTGTCATATTATAATAGAGACAGTAGATCTAGCTGGTCTGTCTTAATACAATAGAGACAGTAGATCTAGCTGGTCTGTCATAGTATAATAGCGACAGTAGGTCTAGCTGGTATGTCATATTATAATAGAGACAGTAGATCTAGCTGGTCTGTCTTAATACAATAGAGACTGTAGATCTAGCTGGTCTGTCATAGTATAATAGAGACAGTAGAACTAGCTGGTCTGTCATAATATAATAGAGACAGTAGATCTAGCTGGTCTTTCATATTATAATAGAGACAGTAGATCTAGCTGGTCTGTCGTCTTATAATAGAGACAGTAGATCTAGATGGTCTGTCATATTATAATAGAGACAGTAGATCTAGCTGGTATGTCATCTTATAATAGAGACAGTCGCTCTAGCTGGTCTGTCAAATTATAATAAAGACAGTAGATCTAGCTGGTCTGTCATAATATAATAGCGACAGTAGATCTAGCTGGTATGTCATCTTATAATAGAGACAGTAGATCTAGCTGGTCTGTCATATTATAATAGAGACAGTAGATCTAGCTGGTCTGTCATATTATAATAGAGACAGTAGATCTAGCTGGTCTGTCATATTATAATAGAGACAGTAGATCTAGATGGTCTGTCATATTATAATAGAGACAGTAGATCTAGCTGGTCTGTCATAACATAATAGAGACAGTAGATCTAGCTGGTCTGTCATATTATAATAGAGACAGTAGATCTAGCTGGTCTGTCATAATATAATAGAGACAGTAGATCTAGATGGTCTGTCATATTATAATAGAGACAGTAGATCTAGCTGGTATGTCATCTTATAATAGAGACAGTCGCTCTAGCTGGTCTGTCAAATTATAATAAAGACAGTAGATCTAGCTGGTCTGTCATAATATAATAGCGACAGTAGATCTAGCTGGTAAGTCATCTTATAATAGAGACAGTAGATCTAGCTGGTCTGTCATATTATAATAGAGACAGTAGATCTAGCTGGACTGTCATAATATAATAGAGACAGTAGATCTAGCTGGTCTGTCATATTATAATAGAGACAGTAGATCTAGATGGTCTGTCATATTATAATAGAGACAGTAGATCTAGCTGGTCTGTCATAACATAATAGAGACAGTAGATCTAGCTGGTCTGTCATTATATAATAGAGCCAGTAGATCTAGCTGGTCTGTCATATTATAATAGAGACAGTAGATCTAGCTGGTCTGTCATAATATAATATAGACAGTAGATCTAGCTGGTCTGTCATATTATAATAGAGACAGTAGATCTAGCTGGTATGTCATATTATAATAGAGACAGTTGATCTAGCTGGTTGGTCATATTATAATCGAGCCAGTAGATCTAGCTGGTCTGTCTTAATATAATATAAACAGTTGATCGAGCTGGTCTGTCATATTATAATAGAGACAGTAGATCTAGCTGGTCTGTCATAGTATAATAGCGACAGTAGGTCTAGCTGGTGTGTCATATTATAATAGAGACAGTATATCTAGCTGGTCTGTCTTAATACAATAGAGACAGTAGATCTAGCTGGTCTGTCATAGTATAATAGAGACAGTAGAACTAGCTGGTCTGTCATAATATAATAGAGACAGTAGATCTAGCTGGTCTGTCATATTATAATAGAGACAGTAGATCTAGCTGGTATGTCATCTTATAATAGAGACAGTCGCTCTAGCTGGTCTGTCAAATTATAATAAAGACAGTAGATCTAGCTGGTCTGTCATAATATAATAGCGACAGTAGATCTAGCTGGTATGTCATCTTATAATAGAGACAGTAGATCTAGCTGGTCTGTCATATTATAATAGAGACAGTAGATCTAGCTGGTCTGTCATATTATAATAGAGACAGTAGATCTAGCTGGTCTGTCATATTATAATAGCGACAGTAGATCTAGCTGGTATGTCATCTTATAATAGAGACAGTAGATCTAGCTGGTCTGTCATATTATAATAGAGACAGTAGATCTAGCTGGTCTGTCATAATATAATAGAGACAGTAGATCTAGCTGGTCTGTCTTAATACAATAGAGACAGTAGATCTAGCTGGTCTGTCATCTTATAATAGAGACAGTAGATCTAGCTGGTCTGTCATATTATAATAGAGACAGTAGATCTAGCTGGTATGTCATCTTATAATAGAGACAGTCTATCTAGCTGGTCTGTCAAATTATAACAAAGAAAGTAGATCTAGCTGGTCTGTCATAGTATAATAGCGACAGTAGGTCTAGCTGGTGTGTCATATTATAATAGAGACAGTATATCTAGCTGGTCTGTCTTAATACAATAGAGACAGTAGATCTAGCTGGTCTGTCATAGTATAATAGAGACAGTAGAACTAGCTGGTCTGTCATAATATAATAGAGACAGTAGATCTAGCTGGTATGTCATCTTATAATAGAGACAGTAGATCTAGCTGGTATGTCATCTTATAATAGAGACAGTCGCTCTAGCTGGTCTGTCAAATTATAATAAAGACAGTAGATCTAGCTGGTCTGTCATAATATAATAGCGACAGTAGATCTAGCTGGTATGTCATCTTATAATAGAGACAGTAGATCTAGCTGGTATGTCATCTTATAATAGAGACAGTCGCTCTAGCTGGTCTGTCAAATTATAATAAAGACAGTAGATCTAGCTGGTCTGTCATAATATAATAGCGACATTAGATCTAGCTGGTATGTCATCTTATAATAGAGACAGTAGATCTAGCTGGTCTGTCATATTATAATAGAGACAGTAGATCTAGCTGGTCTGTCATATTATAATAGAGACAGTAGATCTAGCTGGTCTGTCATATTATAATAGCGACAGTAGATCTAGCTGGTATGTCATCTTATAATAGAGACAGTAGATCTAGCTGGTCTGTCATATTATAATAGAGACAGTAGATCTAGCTGGTCTGTCATAATATAATAGAGACAGTAGATCTAGCTGGTCTGTCTTAATACAATAGAGACAGTAGATCTAGCTGGTCTGTCATCTTATAATAGAGACAGTAGATCTAGCTGGTCTGTCATATTATAATAGAGACAGTAGATCTAGCTGGTATGTCATCTTATAATAGAGACAGTCTATCTAGCTGGTCTGTCAAATTATAACAAAGAAAGTAGATCTAGCTGGTCTGTCATAATATAATAGAGACAGTAGATCTAGCTGGTCTGTCATAACATAATAGAGACAGTAGATCTAGCTGGTATGTCATCTTATAATAGAGACAGTTGTTCTAGCTGGTCTGTCATATTATAATAAAGACAGTAGATCTAGCTGGTCTGTCTTAATACAATAGAGACAGTAGATCTAGCTGGTCTGTCATAGTATAATAGCGACAGTAGGTCTAGCTGGTATGTCATATTATAATAGAGACAGTAGATCTAGCTGGTCTGTCTTAATACAATAGAGACAGTAGATCTAGCTGGTCTGACATAGTATAATAGAGACAGTAGAACTAGCTGGTCTGTCATAATATAATAGAGACAGTAGATCTAGCTGGTCTGTCATATTATAATAGAGACAGTAGATCTAGCTGGTCTGTCATCTTATAATAGAGACAGTCGCTCTAGCTGGTCTGTCAAATTATAATAAAGACAGTAGATCTAGCTGGTCTGTCATATTATAATAGAGACAGTAGATCTAGCTGGTCTGTCATCTTATAATAGAGACAGTAGATCTAGATGGTCTGTCATATTATAATAGAGACAGTAGATCTAGCTGGTATGTCATCTTATAATAGAGACAGTCGCTCTAGCTGGTGTGTCAAATTATAATAAAGACAGTAGAGCTAGCTGGTCTGTCATAATATAATAGCGACAGTAGATCTAGCTGGTAAGTCATCTTATAATAGAGACAGTAGATCTAGCTGGTCTGTCATATTATAATAGAGACAGTAGATCTAGCTGGTCTGTCATAATATAATAGAGACAGTAGATCTAGCTGGTCTGTCATATTATAATAGAGACAGTAGATCTAGATGGTCTGTCATATTATAATAGAGACAGTAGATCTAGCTGGTCTGTCATAACATAATAGAGACAGTAGATCTAGCTGGTCTGTCATTATATAATAGAGCCAGTAGATCTAGCTGGTCTGTCATATTATAATAGAGACAGTAGATCTAGCTGGTCTGTCATAATATAATATAGACAGTAGATCTAGCTGGTCTGTCATATTATAATAGAGACAGTAGATCTAGCTGGTATGTCATATTATAATAGAGACAGTTGATCTAGCTGGTTGGTCATATTATAATCGAGCCAGTAGATCTAGCTGGTCTGTCTTAATATAATATAAAAGTTGATCGAGCTGGTCTGTCATATTATAATAGAGACAGTAGATCTAGCTGGTCTGTCATAACATAATAGAGACAGTAGATCTAGCTGGTATGTCATCTTATAATAGAGACAGTTGTTCTAGCTGGTCTGTCATATTATAATAAAGACAGTAGATCTAGCTGGTCTGTCATATTATAATAGAGACAGTAGATCTAGCTGGTATGTTATATTATAATAGAGACAGTAGATCTAGCTGGTATGTTATATTATAATTGAGACAGTAGATCTAGCTGGTCTGTCATCTTATAATAGAGACAGTAGATCTAGCTGGTCTGTCATATTATAATAGAGACAGTAGATCTAGCTGGTATGTCATCTTATAATAGAGACAGTTGTTCTAGCTGGTCTGTCATATTATAATAAAGACAGTAGATCTAGCTGGTCTGTCATATTATAATAGAGACAGTAGATCTAGCTGGTCTGTCATAGTATAATAGCGACAGTTGTTCTAGCTGGTCTGTCATATTATAATAAAGACAGTAGATCTAGCTGGTCTGTCATATTATAATAGAGACAGTAGATCTAGCTGGTCTGTCATAGTATAATAGCGACAGTAGGTCTAGCTGGTATGTCATATTATAATAGAGACAGTAGATCTAGCTGGTCTGTCTTAATACAATAGAGACAGTAGATCTAGCTGGTCTGTCATAGTATAATAGAGAAAGTAGAACTAGCTGGTCTGTCATAATATAATAGAGACAGTAGATCTAGCTGGTCTGTCATATTATAATAGAGACAGTAGATCTAGCTGGTCTGTCATCTTATAATAGAGACAGTCGCTCTAGCTGGTCTGTCAAATTATAATAAAGACAGTAGATCTAGCTGGTCTGTCATATTATAATAGAGACAGTAGATCTAGCTGGTCTGTCATCTTATAATAGAGACAGTAGATCTAGATGGTCTGTCATATTATAATAGAGACAGTAGATCTAGCTGGTATGTCATCTTATAATAGAGACAGTCGCTCTAGCTGGTCTGTCAAATTATAATAAAGACAGTAGAGCTAGCTGGTCTGTCATAATATAATAGCGACAGTAGATCTAGCTGGTAAGTCATCTTATAATAGAGACAGTAGATCTAGCTGGTCTGTCATATTATAATAGAGACAGTAGATCTAGCTGGTCTGTCATAATATAATAGAGACAGTAGATCTAGCTGGTCTGTCATATTATAATAGAGACAGTAGATCTAGCTGGTCTGTCATTATATAATAGAGCCAGTAGATCTAGCTGGTCTGTCATATTATAATAGAGACAGTAGATCTAGCTGGTCTGTCATAATATAATATAGACAGTAGATCTAGCTGGTCTGTCATATTATAATAGAGACAGTAGATCTAGCTGGTATGTCATATTATAATAGAGACAGTTGATCTAGCTGGTTGGTCATATTATAATCGAGCCAGTAGATCTAGCTGGTCTGTCTTAATATAATATAAAAAGTTGATCGAGCTGGTCTGTCATATTATAATAGAGACAGTAGATCTAGCTGGTCTGTCATAACATAATAGAGACAGTAGATCTAGCTGGTATGTCATCTTATAATAGAGACAGTTGTTCTAGCTGGTCTGTCATATTATAATAAAGACAGTAGATCTAGCTGGTCTGTCATATTATAATAGAGACAGTAGATCTAGCTGGTATGTTATATTATAATAGAGACAGTAGATCTAGCTGGTATGTTATATTATAATAGAGACAGTAGATCTAGCTGGTCTGTCTTAATACAATAGAGACAGTAGATCTAGCTGGTCTGTCATAGTATAATAGCGACAGTAGGTCTAGCTGGTATGTCATATTATAATAGAGACAGTATATCTAGCTGGTCTGTCTTAATACAATAGAGACAGTAGATCTAGCTGGTCTGTCATAGTATAATAGAGACAGTAGAACTAGCTGGTCTGTCATAATATAATAGAGACAGTAGATCTAGCTGGTCTGTCATATTATAATAGAGACAGTAGATCTAGCTGGTATGTCATCTTATAATAGAGACAGTCGCTCTAGCTGGTCTGTCAAATTATAATAAAGACAGTAGATCTAGCTGGTCTGTCATAATATAATAGCGACAGTAGATCTAGCTGGTATGTCATCTTATAATAGAGACAGTAGATCTAGCTGGTCTGTCATATTATAATAGAGACAGCAGATCTAGCTGGTCTGTCATATTATAATAGAGACAGTAGATCTAGCGGGTCTGTCATATTATAATAGCGACAGTAGATCTAGCTGGTATGTCATCTTATAATAGAGACAGTAGATCTAGCTGGTCTGTCATATTATAATAGAGACAGTAGATCTAGCTGGTCTGTCATCTTATAATAGAGACAGTAGATCTAGCTGGTCTGTCATATTATAATAGAGACAGTAGATCTAGCTGGTATGTCATCTTATAATAGAGACAGTCTATCTAGCTGGTCTGTCAAATTATAACAAAGAAAGTAGATCTAGCTGGTCTGTCATAATATAATAGCGACAGTAGATCTAGCTGGTCTGTCATAACATAATAGAGACAGTAGATCTAGCTGGTATGTCATCTTATAATAGAGACAGTTGTTCTAGCTGGTCTGTCATATTATAATAAAGACAGTAGATCTAGCTGGTCTGTCATATTATAATAGAGACAGTAGATCTAGCTGGTCTGTCTTAATACAATAGAGACAGTAGATCTAGCTGGTCTGTCATAGTATAATAGAGAAAGTAGAACTAGCTGGTCTGTCATAATATAATAGAGACAGTAGATCTAGCTGGTCTGTCATCTTATAATAGAGACAGTCGCTCTAGCTGGTCTGTCAAATTATAATAAAGACAGTAGATCTAGCTGGTCTGTCATGTTATAATAGAGACAGTAGATCTAGCTGGTCTGTCATCTTATAATAGAGACAGTAGATCTAGATGGTCTGTCATATTATAATAGAGACAGTAGATCTAGCTGGTATGTCATCTTATAATAGAGACAGTCGCTCTAGCTGGTCTGTCAAATTATAATAAAGACAGTAGAGCTAGCTGGTCTGTGGTCCTTCTGTAGCTCAGTTGGTAGAGCATGGCGCTTGTAACGCCAGGGTAGTGGGTTCGATTCCCGGGACCACCCATACGTAGAATGTATGCACACATGACTGTAAGTCGCTTTGGATAAAAGCGTCTGCTAAATGGCATATATTTATTATTTATATTATTATATAGACAGTAGATCTAGCTGGTCTGTCATATTATAATAGAGACAGTAGATCTAGCTGGTATGTCATATTATAATAGAGACAGTTGATCTAGCTGGTTGGTCATATTATAATCGAGCCAGTAGATCTAGCTGGTCTGTCTTAATATAATATAAAAAGTTGATCGAGCTGGTCTGTCATATTATAATAGAGACAGTAGATCTAGCTGGTCTGTCATAACATAATAGAGACAGTAGATCTAGCTGGTATGTCATCTTATAATAGAGACAGTTGTTCTAGCTGGTCTGTCATATTATAATAAAGACAGTAGATCTAGCTGGTCTGTCATATTATAATAGAGACAGTAGATCTAGCTGGTATGTTATATTATAATAGAGACAGTAGATCTAGCTGGTATGTTATATTATAATAGAGACAGTAGATCTAGCTGGTCTGTCTTAATACAATAGAGACAGTAGATCTAGCTGGTCTGTCATAGTATAATAGCGACAGTAGGTCTAGCTGGTATGTCATATTATAATAGAGACAGTATATCTAGCTGGTCTGTCTTAATACAATAGAGACAGTAGATCTAGCTGGTCTGTCATAGTATAATAGAGACAGTAGAACTAGCTGGTCTGTCATAATATAATAGAGACAGTAGATCTAGCTGGTCTGTCATATTATAATAGAGACAGTAGATCTAGCTGGTATGTCATCTTATAATAGAGACAGTCGCTCTAGCT
Organism: Oncorhynchus keta; assembly: GCF_023373465.1. Taxonomy (NCBI): domain Eukaryota; kingdom Metazoa; phylum Chordata; class Actinopteri; order Salmoniformes; family Salmonidae; genus Oncorhynchus; species Oncorhynchus keta. The sequence goes on from NW_026281941.1 coordinate 9,562, forward strand.
GGTCTGTCAAATTATAATAAAGACAGTAGATCTAGCTGGTCTGTCATAATATAATAGCGACAGTAGGTCTAGCTGGTATGTCATCTTATAATAGAGACAGTAGATCTAGCTGGTCTGTCATATTATAATAGAGACAGTAGATCTAGCTGGTCTGTCATATTATAATAGAGACAGTAGATCTAGCTGGTCTGTCATATTATAATAGCGACAGTAGATCTAGCTGGTATGTCATCTTATAATAGAGACAGTAGATCTAGCTGGTCTGTCATATTATAATAGAGACAGTAGATCTAGCTGGTCTGTCATCTTATAATAGAGACAGTAGATCTAGCTGGTCTGTCATATTATAATAGAGACAGTAGATCTAGCTGGTATGTCATCTTATAATAGAGACAGTCTATCTAGCTGGTCTGTCAAATTATAACAAAGAAAGTAGATCTAGCTGGTCTGTCATAATATAATAGTGACAGTAGATCTAGCTGGTATGTCATCTTATAATAGAGACAGTAGATCTAGCTGGTCTGTCATATTATAAAAGAGACAGTAGATCTAGCTGGTCTGTCATAATATAATAGAGACAGTAGATCTAGCTGTTCTGTCATATTATAATAGAGACAGTAGATCTAGCTGGTCTGTCTTAATACAATAGAGACAGTAGATCTAGCTGGTCTGTCATAGTATAATAGAGACAGTAGAACTAGCTGGTCTGTCATAATATAATAGAGACAGTAGATCTAGCTGGTCTGTCATGTTATAATAGAGACAGTAGATCTAGCTGGTCTGTCATCTTATAATAGAGACAGTAGATCTAGATGGTCTGTCATATTATAATAGAGACAGTAGATCTAGCTGGTATGTCATCTTATAATAGAGACAGTCGCTCTAGCTGGTCTGTCAAATTATAATAAAGACAGTAGATCTAGCTGGTCTGTCATAATATAATAGCGACAGTAGATCTAGCTGGTAAGTCATCTTATAATAGAGACAGTAGATCTAGCTGGTCTGTCATATTATAATAGAGACAGTAGATCTAGCTGGTCTGTCATAATATAATAGAGACAGTAGATCTAGCTGGTCTGTCATATTATAATAGAGACAGTAGATCTAGATGGTCTGTCATATTATAATAGAGACAGTAGATCTAGCTGGTCTGTCATAACATAATAGAGACAGTAGATCTAGCTGGTCTGTCATTATATAATAGAGCCAGTAGATCTAGCTGGTCTGTCATATTATAATAGAGACAGTAGATCTAGCTGGTCTGTCATAATATAATATAGACAGTAGATCTAGCTGGTCTGTCATATTATAATAGAGACAGTAGATCTAGCTGGTATGTCATATTATGATAGAGACAGTTGATCTAGCTGGTTGGTCATATTATAATCGAGCCAGTAGATCTAGCTGGTCTGTCTTAATATAATATAAAAAGTTGATCGAGCTGGTCTGTCATATTATAATAGAGACAGTAGATCTAGCTGGTCTGTCATAACATAATAGAGACAGTAGATAATATAATAATAATAATATATGCCATTTAGCTGACGCTTTTATCCAAAGCGACTTACAGTCATGTGTGCATACATTCTACGTATGGGTGGTCCCGGGAATCGAACCCACTACCCTGGCGTTACAAGCGCCATGCTCTACCAACTGAGCCACAGAAGGACCAGATCTAGCTGGTATGTCATCTTATAATAGAGACAGTTGTTCTAGCTGGTCTGTCATATTATAATAAAGACAGTAGATCTAGCTGGTCTGTCATATTATAATAGAGACAGTAGATCTAGCTGGTATGTCATCTTATAATAGAGACAGTAGATCTAGCTGGTCTGTCATATTATAATAGAGACAGCAGATCTAGCTGGTCTGTCATATTATAATAGAGACAGTAGATCTAGCGGGTCTGTCATATTATAATAGCGACAGTAGATCTAGCTGGTATGTCATCTTATAATAGAGACAGTAGATCTAGCTGGTCTGTCATATTATAATAGAGACAGTAGATCTAGCTGGTCTGTCATCTTATAATAGAGACAGTAGATCTAGCTGGTCTGTCATATTATAATAGAGACAGTAGATCTAGCTGGTATGTCATCTTATAATAGAGACAGTCTATCTAGCTGGTCTGTCAAATTATAACAAAGAAAGTAGATCTAGCTGGTCTGTCATAATATAATAGCGACAGTAGATCTAGCTGGTCTGTCATAACATAATAGAGACAGTAGATCTAGCTGGTATGTCATCTTATAATAGAGACAGTTGTTCTAGCTGGTCTGTCATATTATAATAAAGACAGTAGATCTAGCTGGTCTGTCATATTATAATAGAGACAGTAGATCTAGCTGGTCTGTCTTAATACAATAGAGACAGTAGATCTAGCTGGTCTGTCATAGTATAATAGAGAAAGTAGAACTAGCTGGTCTGTCATAATATAATAGAGACAGTAGATCTAGCTGGTCTGTCATCTTATAATAGAGACAGTCGCTCTAGCTGGTCTGTCAAATTATAATAAAGACAGTAGATCTAGCTGGTCTGTCATGTTATAATAGAGACAGTAGATCTAGCTGGTCTGTCATCTTATAATAGAGACAGTAGATCTAGATGGTCTGTCATATTATAATAGAGACAGTAGATCTAGCTGGTATGTCATTTTATAATAGAGACAGTCGCTCTAGCTGGTCTGTCAAATTATAATAAAGACAGTAGAGCTAGCTGGTCTGTCATAATATAATAGCGACAGTAGATCTAGCTGGTAAGTCATCTTATAATAGAGACAGTAGATCTAGCTGGTCTGTCATATTATAATAGAGACAGTAGATCTAGCTGGTCTGTCATAATATAATAGAGACAGTAGATCTAGCTGGTCTGTCATATTATAATAGAGACAGTAGATCTAGATGGTCTGTCATATTATAATAGAGACAGTAGATCTAGCTGGTCTGTCATAACATAATAGAGACAGTAGATCTAGCTGGTCTGTCATTATATAATAGAGCCAGTAGATCTAGCTGGTCTGTCATATTATAATAGAGACAGTAGATCTAGCTGGTCTGTCATAATATAATATAGACAGTAGATCTAGCTGGTCTGTCATATTATAATAGAGACAGTAGATCTAGCTGGTATGTCATATTATAATAGAGACAGTTGATCTAGCTGGTTGGTCATATTATAATCGAGCCAGTAGATCTAGCTGGTCTGTCTTAATATAATATAAAAAGTTGATCGAGCTGGTCTGTCATATTATAATAGAGACAGTAGATCTAGCTGGTCTGTCATAACATAATAGAGACAGTAGATCTAGCTGGTATGTCATCTTATAATAGAGACAGTTGTTCTAGCTGGTCTGTCATATTATAATAAAGACAGTAGATCTAGCTGGTCTGTCATATTATAATAGAGACAGTAGATCTAGCTGGTATGTTATATTATAATAGAGACAGTAGATCTAGCTGGTATGTTATATTATAATAGAGACAGTAGATCTAGCTGGTCTGTCTTAATACAATAGAGACAGTAGATCTAGCTGGTCTGTCATAGTATAATAGCGACAGTAGGTCTAGCTGGTATGTCATATTATAATAGAGACAGTATATCTAGCTGGTCTGTCTTAATACAATAGAGACAGTAGATCTAGCTGGTCTGTCATAGTATAATAGAGACAGTAGAACTAGCTGGTCTGTCATAATATAATAGAGACAGTAGATCTAGCTGGTCTGTCATATTATAATAGAGACAGTAGATCTAGCTGGTATGTCATCTTATAATAGAGACAGTCGCTCTAGCTGGTCTGTCAAATTATAATAAAGACAGTAGATCTAGCTGGTCTGTCATAATATAATAGCGACAGTAGGTCTAGCTGGTATGTCATCTTATAATAGAGACAGTAGATCTAGCTGGTCTGTCATATTATAATAGAGACAGTAGATCTAGCTGGTCTGTCATATTATAATAGAGACAGTAGATCTAGCTGGTCTGTCATATTATAATAGCGACAGTAGATCTAGCTGGTATGTCATCTTATAATAGAGACAGTAGATCTAGCTGGTCTGTCATATTATAATAGAGACAGTAGATCTAGCTGGTCTGTCATCTTATAATAGAGACAGTAGATCTAGCTGGTCTGTCATATTATAATAGAGACAGTAGATCTAGCTGGTATGTCATCTTATAATAGAGACAGTCTATCTAGCTGGTCTGTCAAATTATAACAAAGAAAGTAGATCTAGCTGGTCTGTCATAATATAATAGCGACAGTAGATCTAGCTGGTATGTCATCTTATAATAGAGACAGTAGATCTAGCTGGTCTGTCATATTATAAAAGAGACAGTAGATCTAGCTGGTCTGTCATAATATAATAGAGACAGTAGATCTAGCTGTTCTGTCATATTATAATAGAGACAGTAGATCTAGCTGGTCTGTCTTAATACAATAGAGACAGTAGATCTAGCTGGTCTGTCATAGTATAATAGAGACAGTAGAACTAGCTGGTCTGTCATCTTATAATAGAGACAGTAGATCTAGCTGGTCTGTCATGTTATAATAGAGACAGTAGATCTAGCTGGTCTGTCATCTTATAATAGAGACAGTAGATCTAGATGGTCTGTCATATTATAATAGAGACAGTAGATCTAGCTGGTATGTCATCTTATAATAGAGACAGTCGCTCTAGCTGGTCTGTCAAATTATAATAAAGACAGTAGATCTAGCTGGTCTGTCATAATATAATAGCGACAGTAGATCTAGCTGGTAAGTCATCTTATAATAGAGACAGTAGATCTAGCTGGTCTGTCATATTATAATAGAGACAGTAGATCTAGCTGGTCTGTCATAATATAATAGAGACAGTAGATCTAGCTGGTCTGTCATATTATAATAGAGACAGTAGATCTAGATGGTCTGTCATATTATAATAGAGACAGTAGATCTAGCTGGTCTGTCATAACATAATAGAGACAGTAGATCTAGCTGGTCTGTCATTATATAATAGAGCCAGTAGATCTAGCTGGTCTGTCATATTATAATAGAGACAGTAGATCTAGCTGGTCTGTCATAATATAATATAGACAGTAGATCTAGCTGGTCTGTCATATTATAATAGAGACAGTAGATCTAGCTGGTATGTCATATTATGATAGAGACAGTTGATCTAGCTGGTTGGTCATATTATAATCGAGCCAGTAGATCTAGCTGGTCTGTCTTAATATAATATAAAAAGTTGATCGAGCTGGTCTGTCATATTATAATAGAGACAGTAGATCTAGCTGGTCTGTCATAACATAATAGAGACAGTAGATAATATAATAATAATAATATATGCCATTTAGCTGACGCTTTTATCCAAAGCGACTTACAGTCATGTGTGCATACATTCTACGTATGGGTGGTCCCGGGAATCGAACCCACTACCCTGGCGTTACAAGCGCCATGCTCTACCAACTGAGCCACAGAAGGACCAGATCTAGCTGGTATGTCATCTTATAATAGAGACAGTTGTTCTAGCTGGTCTGTCATATTATAATAAAGACAGTAGATCTAGCTGGTCTGTCATATTATAATAGAGACAGTAGATCTAGCTGGTATGTTATATTATAATAGAGACAGTAGATCTAGCTGGTCTGTCTTAATACAATAGAGACAGTAGATCTAGCTGGTCTGTCATAGTATAATAGCGACAGTAGGTCTAGCTGGTATGTCATATTATAATAGAGACAGTATATCTAGCTGGTCTGTCTTAATACAATAGAGACAGTAGATCTAGCTGGTCTGTCATAGTATAATAGAGACAGTAGATCTAGCTGGTCTGTCATATTATAATAGAGACAGTAGATCTAGCTGGTATGTCATCTTATAATAGAGACAGTCGCTCTAGCTGGTCTGTCAAATTATAATAAAGACAGTAGATCTAGCTGGTCTGTCATAATATAATAGCGACAGTAGATCTAGCTGGTATGTCATCTTATAATAGAGACAGTAGATCTAGCTGGTCTGTCATATTATAATAGAGACAGTAGATCTAGCTGGTCTGTCATATTATAATAGAGACAGTATATCTAGCTGGTCTGTCATATTATAATAGCGACAGTAGATCTAGCTGGTATGTCATCTTATAATAGAGACAGTAGATCTAGCTGGTCTGTCATATTATAATAGAGACAGTAGATCTAGCTGGTCTGTCATAATATAATAGAGACAGTAGATCTAGCTGGTCTGTCTTAATACAATAGAGACAGTAGATCTAGCTGGTCTGTCATCTTATAATAGAGACAGTAGATCTAGCTGGTCTGTCATATTATAATAGAGACAGTAGATCTAGCTGGTATGTCATCTTATAATAGAGACAGTCTATCTAGCTGGTCTGTCAAATTATAACAAAGAAAGTAGATCTAGCTGGTCTGTCATAATATAATAGCGACAGTAGATCTAGCTGGTATGTCATCTTATAATAGAGACAGTACATCTAGCTGGTCTGTCATATTATAAAGAGACAGTAGATCTAGCTGGTCTGTCATAATATAATAGAGACAGTAGATCTAGCTGTTCTGTCATATTATAATAGAGACAGTAGATCTAGATGGTCTGTCATATTATAATAGAGACAGTAGATCTAGCTGGTCTGTCATAACATAATAGAGACAGTAGATCTAGCTGGTCTGTCATTATATAATAGAGCCAGTAGATCCAGCTGGTCTGTCATATTATAATAGAGACAGTAGATCTAGCTGGTATGTCATCTAGCTGGTCTGTCAAATTATAATAAAGACAGTAGATCTAGCTGGTCTGTCATAATAAAATAGCGACAGTAGATCTAGCTGGTATGTCATCTTATAATAGAGACAGTCGATCTAGCTGGTCTGTCAAATTATAATAAAGACAGTAGATCTAGCTGGTCTGTCATAATATAATAGCGACAGTAGATCTAGCTGGTATGTCATCTTATAATAGAGACAGTAGATCTAGCTGGTCTGTCATATTATAATAGAGACAGTAGATCTAGCTGGTCTGTCATAATATAATAGAGACAGTAGATCTAGCTGGTCTGTCTTAATACAATAGAGACAGTAGATCTAGCTGGTCTGTCATCTTATAATAGAGACAGTAGATCTAGCTGGTCTGTCATATTATAATAGAGACAGTAGATCTAGCTGGTATGTCATCTTATAATAGAGACAGTCTATCTAGCTGGTCTGTCAAATTATAACAAAGAAAGTAGATCTAGCTGGTCTGTCATAATATAATAGCGACAGTAGATCTAGCTGGTATGTCATCTTATAATAGAGACAGTACATCTAGCTGGTCTGTCATATTATAAAGAGACAGTAGATCTAGCTGGTCTGTCATAATATAATAGAGACAGTAGATCTAGCTGTTCTGTCATATTATAATAGAGACAGTAGATCTAGATGGTCTGTCATATTATAATAGAGACAGTAGATCTAGCTGGTCTGTCATAACATAATAGAGACAGTAGATCTAGCTGGTCTGTCATTATATAATAGAGCCAGTAGATCCAGCTGGTCTGTCATATTATAATAGAGACAGTAGATCTAGCTGGTATGTCATCTAGCTGGTCTGTCAAATTATAATAAAGACAGTAGATCTAGCTGGTCTGTCATAATATAATAGCGACAGTAGATCTAGCTGGTATGTCATCTTATAATAGAGACAGTCGATCTAGCTGGTCTGTCAAATAATAATAAAGACAGTAGATCTAGCTGGTCTGTCATAATATAATAGCGACAGTAGATCTAGCTGGTATGTCATCTTATAATAGAGACAGTAGATCTAGCTGGTCTGTCATATTATAATAGAGACAGTAGATCTAGCTGGTCTGTCTTAATACAATAGAGACAGTAGATCTAGCTGGTCTGTCATAGTATAATAGCGACAGTAGGTCTAGCTGGTATGTCATATTATAATAGAGACAGTATATCTAGCTGGTCTGTCTTAATACAATAGAGACAGTAGATCTAGCTGGTCTGTCATAGTATAATAGAGACAGTAGAACTAGCTGGTCTGTCATAATATAATAGAGACAGTAGATCTAGCTGGTCTGTCATATTATAATAGAGACAGTAGATCTAGCTGGTATGTCATCTTATAATAGAGACAGTCGCTCTAGCTGGTCTGTCAAATTATAATAAAGACAGTAGATCTAGCTGGTCTGTCATAATATAATAGCGACAGTAGGTCTAGCTGGTATGTCATCTTATAATAGAGACAGTAGATCTAGCTGGTCTGTCATATTATAATAGAGACAGTAGATCTAGCTGGTCTGTCATATTATAATAGAGACAGTAGATCTAGCTGGTCTGTCATATTATAATAGCGACAGTAGATCTAGCTGGTATGTCATCTTATAATAGAGACAGTAGATCTAGCTGGTCTGTCATATTATAATAGAGACAGTAGATCTAGCTGGTCTGTCATCTTATAATAGAGACAGTAGATCTAGCTGGTCTGTCATATTATAATAGAGACAGTAGATCTAGCTGGTATGTCATCTTATAATAGAGACAGTCTATCTAGCTGGTCTGTCAAATTATAACAAAGAAAGTAGATCTAGCTGGTCTGTCATAATATAATAGCGACAGTAGATCTAGCTGGTATGTCATCTTATAATAGAGACAGTAGATCTAGCTGGTCTGTCATATTATAAAAGAGACAGTAGATCTAGCTGGTCTGTCATAATATAATAGAGACAGTAGATCTAGCTGTTCTGTCATATTATAATAGAGACAGTAGATCTAGCTGGTCTGTCTTAATACAATAGAGACAGTAGATCTAGCTGGTCTGTCATAGTATAATAGAGACAGTAGAACTAGCTGGTCTGTCATAATATAATAGAGACAGTAGATCTAGCTGGTCTGTCATGTTATAATAGAGACAGTAGATCTAGCTGGTCTGTCATCTTATAATAGAGACAGTAGATCTAGATGGTCTGTCATATTATAATAGAGACAGTAGATCTAGCTGGTATGTCATCTTATAATAGAGACAGTCGCTCTAGCTGGTCTGTCAAATTATAATAAAGACAGTAGATCTAGCTGGTCTGTCATAATATAATAGCGACAGTAGATCTAGCTGGTAAGTCATCTTATAATAGAGACAGTAGATCTAGCTGGTCTGTCATATTATAATAGAGACAGTAGATCTAGCTGGTCTGTCATAATATAATAGAGACAGTAGATCTAGCTGGTCTGTCATATTATAATAGAGACAGTAGATCTAGATGGTCTGTCATATTATAATAGAGACAGTAGATCTAGCTGGTCTGTCATAACATAATAGAGACAGTAGATCTAGCTGGTCTGTCATTATATAATAGAGCCAGTAGATCTAGCTGGTCTGTCATATTATAATAGAGACAGTAGATCTAGCTGGTCTGTCATAATATAATATAGACAGTAGATCTAGCTGGTCTGTCATATTATAATAGAGACAGTAGATCTAGCTGGTATGTCATATTATGATAGAGACAGTTGATCTAGCTGGTTGGTCATATTATAATCGAGCCAGTAGATCTAGCTGGTCTGTCTTAATATAATATAAAAAGTTGATCGAGCTGGTCTGTCATATTATAATAGAGACAGTAGATCTAGCTGGTCTGTCATAACATAATAGAGACAGTAGATAATATAATAATAATAATATATGCCATTTAGCTGACGCTTTTATCCAAAGCGACTTACAGTCATGTGTGCATACATTCTACGTATGGGTGGTCCCGGGAATCGAACCCACTACCCTGGCGTTACAAGCGCCATGCTCTACCAACTGAGCCACAGAAGGACCAGATCTAGCTGGTATGTCATCTTATAATAGAGACAGTTGTTCTAGCTGGTCTGTCATATTATAATAAAGACAGTAGATCTAGCTGGTCTGTCATATTATAATAGAGACAGTAGATCTAGCTGGTATGTTATATTATAATAGAGACAGTAGATCTAGCTGGTATGTTATTTTATAATAGAGACAGTAGATCTAGCTGGTCTGTCTTAATACAATAGAGACAGTAGATCTAGCTGGTCTGTCATAGTATAATAGCGACAGTAGGTCTAGCTGGTATGTCATCTTATAATAGAGACAGTCGCTCTAGCTGGTCTGTCAAATTATAATAAAGACAGTAGATCTAGCTGGTCTGTCATAATATAATAGCGACAGTAGATCTAGCTGGTATGTCATCTTATAATAGAGACAGTAGATCTAGCTGGTCTGTCATATTATAATAGAGACAGTAGATCTAGCTGGTCTGTCATATTATAATAGAGACAGTATATCTAGCTGGTCTGTCATATTATAATAGCGACAGTAGATCTAGCTGGTATGTCATCTTATAATAGAGACAGTAGATCTAGCTGGTCTGTCATATTATAATAGAGACAGTAGATCTAGCTGGTCTGTCATAATATAATAGAGACAGTAGATCTAGCTGGTCTGTCTTAATACAATAGAGACAGTAGATCTAGCTGGTCTGTCATCTTATAATAGAGACAGTAGATCTAGCTGGTCTGTCATATTATAATAGAGACAGTAGATCTAGCTGGTATGTCATCTTATAATAGAGACAGTCTATCTAGCTGGTCTGTCAAATTATAACAAAGAAAGTAGATCTAGCTGGTCTGTCATAATATAATAGCGACAGTAGATCTAGCTGTTCTGTCATATTATAATAGAGACAGTAGATCTAGATGGTCTGTCATATTATAATAGAGACTGTAGATCTAGCTGGTCTGTCATAACATAATAGAGACAGTAGATCTAGCTGGTATGTCATCTTATAATAGAGACAGTTGCTCTAGCTGGTCTGTCATATTATAATAAAGACAGTAGATCTAGCTGGTCTGTCATATTATAATAGAGACAGTAGATCTAGCTGGTATGTTATACATTTACATACATTTAAGTCATTTAGCAGACGCTCTTATCCAGAGCGACTTACAAATTGGTGCAAACACCTATGACACCCAGTGGAACAGCCACTTGCATCTAAAACTTGTTGGGGGGGTGAGAAGGATTACTTACCCTTACTTACCCTATCCTAGGTATTCCTTGAAGAGGTGGGGTTTCAGGTGTCTCCGGAAGGTGGTGATTGACTCCGCTGTCCTGGCGTCGTGAGGGAGTTTGTTCCACCATTGGGGGGCCAGAGCAGCGAACAGTTTTGACTGGGCTGAGCGGGAACTGTACTTCCTCAGTGGTAGGGAGGCGAGCAGGCCAGAGGTGGATGAACGCAGTGCCCTTGTTTGGGTGTAGGGCCTGATCAGAGCCTGGAGGTACTGAGGTGCCGTTCCCCTCACAGCTCCGTAGGCGAGCACCATGGTCTTGTAGCGGATGCGAGCTTCAACTGGAAGCCAGTGGAGAGAGCGGAGGAGCTCTCTCCAATATGTTATAATATAATAGAGACAGTAGATCAAGCTGGTATGTTATATTATAATAGAGACAGTAGATCTAGCTGGTCTGTCTTAATACAATAGAGACAGTAGATCTAGCAGGTCTGTCATAGTATAATAGCGACAGTAGGTCTAGCTGGTATGTCATATTATAATAGAGACAGTATATCTAGCTGGTCTGTCTTAATATAATAGAGACAGTAGATCTAGCTGGTCTGTCATAGTATAATAGAGACAGTAGAACTAGCTGGTCTGTCATAATATAATAGAGACAGTAGATCTAGCTGGTCTGTCATATTATAATAGAGACAGTAGATCTAGCTGGTATGTCATCTTATAATAGATACAGTCGCTCTAGCTGGTCTGTCAAATTATAATAAAGACAGTAGATCTAGCTGGTCTGTCATAATATAATAGCGACAGTAGATCTAGCTGGTATGTCATCTTATAATAGAGACAGTAGATCTAGCTGGTCTGTCATATTATAATAGAGACAGTAGATCTAGCTGGTCTGTCATATTATAATAGAGACAGTAGATCTAGCTGGTCTGTCATATTATAATAGCGACAGTAGATCTAGCTGGTATGTCATCTTATAATAGAGACAGTAGATCTAGCTGGTCTGTCATATTATAATAGAGACAGTAGATCTAGCTGGTCTGTCATAATATAATAGAGACAGTAGATCTAGCTGGTCTGTCTTAATACAATAGAGACAGTAGATCTAGCTGGTCTGTCATCTTATAATAGAGACAGTAGATCTAGCTGGTCTGTCATATTATAATAGAGACAGTAGATCTAGCTGGTATGTCATCTTATAATAGAGACAGTCTATCTAGCTGGTCTGTCAAATTATAACAAAGAAAGTAGATCTAGCTGGTCTGTCATAATATAATAGCGACAGTAGATCTAGCTGGTATGTCATCTTATAATAGAGACAGTACATCTAGCTGGTCTGTCATATTATAAAAGAGACAGTAGATCTAGCTGGTCTGTCATAATATAATAGAGACAGTAGATCTAGCTGTTCTGTCATATTATAATAGAGACAGTAGATCTAGATGGTCTGTCATATTATAATAGAGACAGTAGATCTAGCTGGTCTGTCATAACATAATAAAGACAGTAGATCTAGCTGGTCTGTCATTATATAATAGAGCCAGTAGATCCAGCTGGTCTGTCATATTATAATAGAGACAGTAGATCTAGCTGGTATGTCATCTAGCTGGTCTGTCAAATTATAATAAAGACAGTAGATCTAGCTGGTCTGTCATAATATAATAGCGACAGTAGATCTAGCTGGTATGTCATCTTATAATAGAGACAGTCGATCTAGCTGGTCTGTCAAATTATAATAAAGACAGTAGATCTAGCTGGTCTGTCATAATATAATAGCGACAGTAGATCTAGCTGGTATATCATCTTATAATAGAGACAGTAGATCTAGCTGGTCTGTCATATTATAATAGAGACAGTAGATCTAGCTGGTCTGTCATAATATAATAGAGACAGTAGATCTAGCTGGTCTGTCATATTATAATAGAGACAGTAGATCTAGATGGTCTGTCGATTATAATAGAGACAGTAGATCTAGCTGGTCTGTCATCTTATAATAGAGACAGTAGATCTAGATGGTCTGTCATATTATAATAGAGACAGTAGATCTAGCTGGTATGTCATCTTATAATAGAGACAGTCGCTCTAGCTGGTCTGTCAAATTATAATAAAGACAGTAGATCTAGCTGGTCTGTCATAATATAATAGCGACAGTAGATCTAGCTGGTATGTCATCTTATAATAGAGACAGTAGATCTAGCTGGTATGTCATCTTATAATAGATACAGTCGCTCTAGCTGGTCTGTCAAATTATAATAAAGACAGTAGATCTAGCTGGTCTGTCATAATATAATAGCGGCAGTAGATCTAGCTGGTATGTCATCTTATAATAGAGACAGTAGATCTAGCTGGTCTGTCATATTATAATAGAGACAGTAGATCTAGCTGGTCTGTCATATTATAATAGAGACAGTAGATCTAGCTGGTCTGTCATATTATAATAGCGACAGTAGATCTAGCTGGTATGTCATCTTATAATAGAGACAGTAGATCTAGCTGGTCTGTCATATTATAATAGAGACAGTAGATCTAGCTGGTCTGTCATAATATAATAGCGACAGTAGATCTAGCTGGTCTGTCTTAATACAATAGAGACAGTAGATCTAGCTGGTCTGTCATCTTATAATAGAGACAGTAGATCTAGCTGGTCTGTCATATTATAATAGAGACAGTAGATCTAGCTGGTATGTCATCTTATAATAGAGACAGTCTATCTAGCTGGTCTGTCAAATTATAACAAAGAAAGTAGATCTAGCTGGTCTGTCATAATATAATAGCGACAGTAGATCTAGCTGGTATGTCATCTTATAATAGAGACAGTACATCTAGCTGGTCTGTCATATTATAAAAGAGACAGTAGATCTAGCTGGTCTGTCATAATATAATAGAGACAGTAGATCTAGCTGTTCTGTCATATTATAATAGAGACAGTAGATCTAGATGGTCTGTCATATTATAATAGAGACAGTAGATCTAGCTGGTCTGTCATAATATAATAGAGACAGTAGATCTAGCTGGTCTGTCATATTATAATAGAGACAGTAGATCTAGCTGGTCTGTCATATTATAATAGAGACAGTAGATCTAGCTGGTCTGTCATATTATAATAGAGACAGTAGATCTAGCTGGTCTGTCTTAATACAATAGAGACAGTAGATCTAGCTGGTCTGTCATAATATAATAGCGACAGTAGATCTAGCTGGTATGTCATCTTATAATAGAGACAGTAGATCTAGCTGGTCTGTCATATTATAAAAGAGACAGTAGATCTAGCTGGTCTGTCATAATATAATAGAGACAGTAGATCTAGCTGGTCTGTCATATTATAATAGAGACAGTAGATCTAGATGGTCTGTCATATTATAATAGAGTCAGTAGATCTAGCTGGTCTGTCATTATATAATAGAGCCAGTAGATCCAGCTGGTCTGTCATATTATAATAGAGACAGTAGATCTAGCTGGTCTGTCATAATATAATAGAGACAGTAGATCTAGCTGGTCTGTCTTAATACAATAGAGACAGTAGATCTAGCTGGTCTGTCATCTTATAATAGAGACAGTAGATCTAGCTGGTCTGTCATATTATAATAGAGACAGTAGATCTAGATGGTCTGTCATATTATAATAGAGACAGTAGATCTAGCTGGTCTGTCATTATATAATAGAGCCAGTAGATCCAGCTGGTCTGTCATATTATAATAGAGACAGTAGATCTAGCTGGTATGTCATATTATAATAGAGACAGTAGATCTAGATGGTCTGTCATATTATAATAGAGACAGTAGATCTAGCTGGTCTGTCATATTATAATAGAGACAGTAGATCTAGCTGGTCTGTCATATTATAATAGAGACAGTAGATCTAGCTGGTCTGTCATATTATAATAGAGACAGTAGATCTAGCTGGTCTGTCTTAATACAATAGAGACAGTAGATCTAGCTGGTCTGTCATAATATAATAGCGACAGTAGATCTAGCTGGTATGTCATCTTATAATAGAGACAGTAGATCTAGCTGGTCTGTCATATTATAAAAGAGACAGTAGATCTAGCTGGTCTGTCATAATATAATAGAGACAGTAGATCTAGCTGATCTGTCATATTATAATAGAGACAGTAGATCTAGATGGTCTGTCATATTATAATAGAGTCAGTAGATCTAGCTGGTCTGTCATTATATAATAGAGCCAGTAGATCCAGCTGGTCTGTCATATTATAATAGAGACAGTAGATCTAGCTGGTCTGTCATAATATAATAGAGACAGTAGATCTAGCTGGTCTGTCTTAATACAATAGAGACAGTAGATCTAGCTGGTTTGTCATCTTATAATAGAGACAGTAGATCTAGCTGGTCTGTCATATTATAATAGAGACAGTAGATCTAGATGGTCTGTCATATTATAATAGAGACAGTAGATCTAGCTGGTCTGTCATTATATAATAGAGCCAGTAGATCCAGCTGGTCTGTCATATTATAATAGAGACAGTAGATCTAGCTGGTATGTCATCTTATAATAGAGACAGTCGCTCTCGCTGGTCTGTCAAATTATAATAAAGACAGTAGATCTAGCTGGTCTGGCATAATATAATAGCGACAGTAGATGTAGCTGGTATGTCATCTTATAATAGAGACAGTAGATCTAGCTGGTCTGTCATATTATAATAGAGACAGTAGATCTAGCTGGTATGTCATCTTATAATAGAGACAGTCGATCTAGCTGGTCTGTCATAACATAATAGCGACAGTAGATCTAGCTGGTATGTCATCTTATAATAGAGACAGTAGATCTAGCTGGTCTGTCATATTATAATAGAGACAGTAGATCTAGCTGGTCTGTCATAATATAATAGAGACAGTAGATCTAGCTGGTCTGTCATCTTATAATAGAGACAGTAGATCTAGCTGGTCTGTCATATTATAATAGAGACAGTAGATCTAGCTGGTATGTCATCTTATAATAGAGACAGTAGATCTAGCTGGTCTGTCATATTATAATAGAGACAGTAGATCTAGCTGGTCTGTAATATTATAATAGAGACAGTAGATCTAGATGGTCTGTCATATTATAATAGAGACAGTAGATCTAGCTGGTCTGTCATCTTATAATAGAGACAGTAGATCTAGATGGTCTGTCATATTATAATAGAGACAGTAGATCTAGCTGGTATGTCATCTTATAATAGAGACAGTCGCTGTAGCTGGTCTGTCAAATTATATTAAAGACAGTAGATCTAGCTGGTCTGTCATAATATAATTGCGACAGTAGATCTAGCTGGTCTGTCATCTTATAATAGAGACAGTAGATCTAGCTGGTCTGTCATATTATAATAGAGACAGTAGATCTAGATGGTCTGTCATATTATAATAGAGACAGTAGATCTAGCTGGTCTGTCATTATATAATAGAGCCAGTAGATCCAGCTGGTCTGTCATATTATAATAGAGACAGTAGATCTAGCTGGTATGTCATCTTATAATAGAGACAGTCGCTCTCGCTGGTCTGTCAAATTATAATAAAGACAGTAGATCTAGCTGGTCTGGCATAATATAATAGCGACAGTAGATGTAGCTGGTATGTCATCTTATAATAGAGACAGTAGATCTAGCTGGTCTGTCATATTATAATAGAGACAGTAGATCTAGCTGGTATGTCATCTTATAATAGAGACAGTCGATCTAGCTGGTCTGTCATAACATAATAGCGACAGTAGATCTAGCTGGTATGTCATCTTATAATAGAGACAGTAGATCTAGCTGGTCTGTCATATTATAATAGAGACAGTAGATCTAGCTGGTCTGTCATAATATAATAGAGACAGTAGATCTAGCTGGTCTGTCATCTTATAATAGAGACAGTAGATCTAGCTGGTCTGTCATATTATAATAGAGACAGTAGATCTAGCTGGTATGTCATCTTATAATAGAGACAGTAGATCTAGCTGGTCTGTCATATTATAATAGAGACAGTAGATCTAGCTGGTCTGTAATATTATAATAGAGACAGTAGATCTAGATGGTCTGTCATATTATAATAGAGACAGTAGATCTAGCTGGTCTGTCATCTTATAATAGAGACAGTAGATCTAGATGGTCTGTCATATTATAATAGAGACAGTAGATCTAGCTGGTATGTCATCTTATAATAGAGACAGTCGCTGTAGCTGGTCTGTCAAATTATATTAAAGACAGTAGATCTAGCTGGTCTGTCATAATATAATTGCGACAGTAGATCTAGCTGGTCTGTCATCTTATAATAGAGACAGTAGATCTAGCTGGTCTGTCATATTATAATAGAGACAGTAGATCTAGATGGTCTGTCATATTATAATAGAGACAGTAGATCTAGCTGGTCTGTCATTATATAATAGAGCCAGTAGATCCAGCTGGTCTGTCATATTATAATAGAGACAGTAGATCTAGCTGGTATGTCATCTTATAATAGAGACAGTCGCTCTCGCTGGTCTGTCAAATTATAATAAAGACAGTAGATCTAGCTGGTCTGGCATAATATAATAGCGCCAGTAGATGTAGCTGGTATGTCATCTTATAATAGAGACAGTAGATCTAGCTGGTCTGTCATATTATAATAGAGACAGTAGATCTAGCTGGTATGTCATCTTATAATAGAGACAGTCGATCTAGCTGGTCTGTCATAACATAATAGCGACAGTAGATCTAGCTGGTATGTCATCTTATAATAGAGACAGTAGATCTAGCTGGTCTGTCATATTATAATAGAGACAGTAGATCTAGCTAGTCTGTCATAATATAATAGAGACAGTAGATCTAGCTGGTCTGTCATCTTATAATAGAGACAGTAGATCTAGCTGGTCTGTCATATTATAATAGAGACAGTAGATCTAGCTGGTATGTCATCTTATAATAGAGACAGTCGATCTAGCTGGTCTGTCAAATTATAATAAAGACAGTAGATCTAGCTGGTCTGTCATAATATAATAGCGACAGTAGATCTAGCTGGTATGTCATCTTATAATAGAGACAGTAGATCTAGCTGGTCTGTCATATTATAATAGAGACAGTAGATCTAGCTGGTCTGTCATAATATAATAGAGACAATAGATCTAGCTGGTCTGTCATATTATAATAGAGACAGTATATCTAGATGGTCTGTCATATTATAATAGAGACAGAAGATCTAGCTGGTCTGTCATAACATAATAGAGACAGTAGATCTAGCTGGTCTGTCATTATATAATAGAGCCAGTAGATCCAGCTGGTCTGTCATATTATAATAGAGACAGTAGATCTAGCTGGTATGTCATCTTATAATAGAGACAGTTGCTCTAGCTTGTCTGTTAAATTATATTAAAGACAGTAGATCTAGCTGGTCTGTCATAATATAATTGCGACAGTAGATCTAGCTGGTATGTCATCTTATAATAGAGACAGTAGATCTAGCTGGTCTGTCATATTATAATAGAGACAGTAGATCTAGCTGGTCTATCATAATATAATAGAGACAGTAGATCTAGCTGGTCTGTCATCTTATTATAGAGACAGTAGATCTAGCTGGTCTGTCATATTATAATAGAGACAGTAGATCTAGCTTGTATGTCATCTTATAATAGAGACAGTAGATCTAGCTGGTCTGTCATATTATAATAGAGACAGTAGATCTAGCTGGTATGTCATCTTATAATAGAGACAGTAGATCTAGCTGGTCTGTCATATTATAATAGAGACAGTAGATCTAGCTGGTCTGTCATATTATAATAGAGACAGTAGATCTAGATGGTCTGTCATATTATAATAGAGACTGTAGATCTAGCTGGTCTGTCATAACATAATAGAGACAGTAGATCTAGCTGGTCTGTCATATTATAATAGAGACAGTAGATCTAGCTGGTCTGTCATATTATAATAGAGACAGTAGATCTAGATGGTCTGTCATATTATAATAGAGACTGTAGATCTAGCTGGTCTGTCATAACATAATAGAGACAGTAGATCTAGCTGGTATGTCATCTTATAATAGAGACAGTTGTTCTAGCTGGTCTGTCATATTATAATAAAGACAGTAGATCTAGCTGGTCTGTCATATTATAATAGAGACAGTAGATCTAGCTGGTATGTTATATTATAATAGAGACAGTAGATCTAGCTGGTATGTTATATTATAATAGAGACAGTAGATCTAGCTGGTCTGTCTTAATACAATAGAGACAGTAGATCTAGCAGGTCTGTCATAGTATAATAGCGACAGTAGGTCTAGCTGGTATGTCATATTATAATAGAGACAGTATATCTAGCTGGTCTGTCTTAATACAATAGAGACAGTAGATCTAGCTGGTCTGTCATAGTATAATAGAGACAGTAGAACTAGCTGGTCTGTCATAATATAATAGAGACAGTAGATCTAGCTGGTCTGTCATATTATAATAGAGACAGTAGATCTAGCTGGTATGTCATCTTATAATAGAGACAGTCGCTCTAGCTGGTCTGTCAAATTATAATAAAGACAGTAGATCTAGCTGGTCTGTCATAATATAATAGCGACAGTAGATCTAGCTGGTATGTCATCTTATAATAGAGACAGTAGATCTAGCTGGTCTGTCATATTATAATAGAGACAGTAGATCTAGCTGGTCTGTCATATTATAATAGAGACAGTAGATCTAGCTGGTCTGTCATATTATAATAGCGACAGTAGATCTAGCTGGTATGTCATCTTATAATAGAGACAGTAGATCTAGCTGGTCTGTCATATTATAATAGAGACAGTAGATCTAGCTGGTCTGTCATAATATAATAGAGACAGTAGATCTAGCTGGTCTGTCTTAATACAATAGAGACAGTAGATCTAGCTGGTCTGTCATCTTATAATAGAGACAGTAGATCTAGCTGGTCTGTCATATTATAATAGAGACAGTAGATCTAGCTGGTATGTCATCTTATAATAGAGACAGTCTATCTAGCTGGTCTGTCAAATTATAACAAAGAAAGTAGATCTAGCTGGTCTGTCATAATATAATAGCGACAGTAGATCTAGCTGGTATGTCATCTTATAATAGAGACAGTAGATCTAGCTGGTCTGTCATATTATAAAAGAGACAGTAGATCTAGCTGGTCTGTCATAATATAATAGAGACAGTAGATCTAGCTGTTCTGTCATATTATAATAGAGACAGTAGATCTAGATGGTCTGTCATATTATAATAGAGACAGTAGATCTAGCTGGTCTGTCATAACATA
This sequence comes from Oncorhynchus keta, assembly GCF_023373465.1. Lineage (NCBI taxonomy): Eukaryota > Metazoa > Chordata > Actinopteri > Salmoniformes > Salmonidae > Oncorhynchus > Oncorhynchus keta. The sequence goes on from NW_026281941.1 coordinate 29,783, forward strand.
ATAGAGACAGTAGATCTAGCTGGTCTGTCATTATATAATAGAGCCAGTAGATCCAGCTGGTCTGTCATATTATAATAGAGACAGTAGATCTAGCTGGTATGTCATCTAGCTGGTCTGTCAAATTATAATAAAGACAGTAGATCTAGCTGGTCTGTCATAATATAATAGCGACAGTAGATGTAGCTGGTATGTCATCTTATAATAGAGACAGTCGATCTAGCTGGTCTGTCAAATTATAATAAAGACAGTAGATCTAGCTGGTCTGTCATAATATAATAGCGACAGTAGATCTAGCTGGTATGTCATCTTATAATAGAGACAGTAGATCTAGCTGGTCTGTCATATTATAATAGAGACAGTAGATCTAGCTGGTCTGTAATATTATAATAGAGACAGTAGATCTAGATGGTCTGTCATATTATAATAGAGACAGTAGATCTAGCTGGTCTGTCATCTTATAATAGAGACAGTAGATCTAGATGGTCTGTCATATTATAATAGAGACAGTAGATCTAGCTGGTATGTCATCTTATAATAGAGACAGTCGCTGTAGCTGGTCTGTCAAATTATAATAAAGACAGTAGATCTAGCTGGTCTGTCATAATATAATAGCGACAGTAGATCTAGATGGTCTGTCATATTATAATAGAGACTGTAGATCTAGCTGGTCTGTCATAACATAATAGAGACAGTAGATCTAGCTGGTATGTCATCTTATAATAGAGACAGTTGTTCTAGCTGGTCTGTCATATTATAATAAAGACAGTAGATCTAGCTGGTCTGTCATATTATAATAGAGACAGTAGATCTAGCTGGTATGTTATATTATAATAGAGACAGTAGATCTAGCTGGTATGTCATCTTATAATAGAGACAGTCGCTCTAGCTGGTCTGTCAAATTATAATAAAGACAGTAGATCTAGCTGGTCTGTCATAATATAATAGCGACAGTAGATCTAGCTGGTATGTCATCTTATAATAGAGACAGTAGATCTAGCTGGTCTGTCATATTATAATAGAGACAGTAGATCTAGCTGGTCTGTCATATTATAACAGAGACAGTAGATCTAGCTGGTCTGTCATATTATAATAGCGACAGTAGATCTAGCTGGTATGTCATATTATAATAAAGACAGTAGATCTAGCTGGTCTGTCATATTATAATAGAGACAGTAGATCTAACTGGTCTGTCATAATATAATAGAGACAGTAGATCTAGCTGGTCTGTCTTAATACAATAGAGACAGTAGATCTAGCTGGTCTGTCATCTTATAATAGAGACAGTAGATCTAGCTGGTCTGTCATATTATAATAGAGACAGTAGATCTAGCTGGTATGTCATCTTATAATAGAGACAGTCTATCTAGCTGGTCTGTCAAATTATAACAAAGAAAGTAGATCTAGCTGGTCTGTCATAATATAATAGCGACAGTAGATCTAGCTGGTATGTCATCTTATAATAGAGACAGTAGATCTAGCTGGTCTGTCATATTATAAAAGAGACAGTAGATCTAGCTGGTCTGTCATAATATAATAGAGACAGTAGATCTAGCTGTTCTGTCATATTATAATAGAGACAGTAGATCTAGATGGTCTGTCATATTATAATAGAGACAGTAGATCTAGCTGGTCTGTCATAACATAATAGAGACAGTAGATCTAGCTGGTCTGTCATTATATAATAGAGCCAGTAGATCCAGCTGGTCTGTCATATTATAATAGAGACAGTAGATCTAGCTGGTATGTCATCTAGCTGGTCTGTCAAATTATAATAAAGACAGTAGATCTAGCTGGTCTGTCATAATATAATAGCGACAGTAGATCTAGCTGGTATGTCATCTATAATAGAGACAGTCGATCTAGCTGGTCTGTCAAATTATAATAAAGACAGTAGATCTAGCTGGTCTGTCATAATATAATAGCGACAGTAGATCTAGCTGGTATGTCATCTTATAATAGAGACAGTAGATCTAGCTGGTCTGTCATATTATAATAGAGACAGTAGATCTAGCTGGTCTGTAATATTATAATAGAGACAGTAGATCTAGATGGTCTGTCATATTATAATAGAGACAGTAGATCTAGCTGGTCTGTCATCTTATAATAGAGACAGTAGATCTAGATGGTCTGTCATATTATAATAGAGACAGTAGATCTAGCTGGTATGTCATCTTATAATAGAGACAGTCGCTGTAGCTGGTCTGTCAAATTATAATAAAGACAGTAGATCTAGCTGGTCTGTCATAATATAATAGCGACAGTAGATCTAGCTGGTATGTCATCTTATAATAGAGACAGTAGATCTAGCTGGTCTGTCATATTATAATAGAGACAGTAGATCTAGCTGGTCTGTCATATTATAATAGAGACAGTAGATCTAGATGGTCTGTCATATTATAATAGAGACTGTAGATCTAGCTGGTCTGTCATAACATAATAGAGACAGTAGATCTAGCTGGTCTGTCATATTATAATAGAGACAGTAGATCTAGCTGGTCTGTCATATTATAATAGAGACAGTAGATCTAGATGGTCTGTCATATTATAATAGAGACTGTATTTCTAGCTGGTCTGTCATAACATAATAGAGACAGTAGATCTAGCTGGTATGTCATCTTATAATAGAGACAGTTGTTCTAGCTGGTCTGTCAAATTATAATAAAGACAGTAGATCTAGCTGGTCTGTCATAATATAATAGCGACAGTAGATCTAGCTGGTATGTCATCTTATAATAGAGACAGTAGATCTAGCTGGTCTGTCATATTATAATAGAGACAGTAGATCTAGCTGGTCTGTCATATTATAATAGAGACAGTAGATCTAGCTGGTCTGTCATATTATAATAGCGACAGTAGATCTAGCTGGTATGTCATCTTATAATAGAGACAGTAGATCTAGCTGGTCTGTCATATTATAATAGAGACAGTAGATCTAGCTGGTCTGTCATAATATAATAGAGACAGTAGATCTAGCTGGTCTGTCTTAATACAATAGAGACAGTAGATCTAGCTGGTCTGTCATCTTATAATAGAGACAGTAGATCTAGCTGGTCTGTCATATTATAATAGAGACAGTAGATCTAGCTGGTATGTCATCTTATAATAGAGACAGTCTATCTAGCTGGTCTGTCAAATTATAACAAAGAAAGTAGATCTAGCTGGTCTGTCATAATATAATAGCGACAGTAGATCTAGCTGGTCTGTCATAATATAATAGAGACAGTAGATCTAGCTGTTCTGTCATATTATAATAGAGACAGTAGATCTAGATGGTCTGTCATATTATAATAGAGCCAGTAGATCCAGCTGGTCTGTCATATTATAATAGAGACAGTAGATCTAGCTGGTATGTCATCTAGCTGGTCTGTCAAATTATAATAAAGACAGTAGATCTAGCTGGTCTGTCATAATATAATAGCGACAGTAGATCTAGCTGGTATGTCATCTTATAATAGAGACAGTCGATCTAGCTGGTCTGTCAAATTATAATAAAGACAGTAGATCTAGCTGGTCTGTCATAATATAATAGCGACAGTAGATCTAGCTGGTATGTCATCTTATAATAGAGACAGTAGATCTAGCTGGTCTGTCATATTATAATAGAGACAGTAGATCTAGCTGGTCTGTCATAATATAATAGAGACAGTAGATCTAGCTGGTCTGTCATATTATAATAGAGACAGTAGATCTAGATGGTCTGTCATATTATAATAGAGACAGTAGATCTAGCTGGTCTGTCATCTTATAATAGAGACAGTAGATCTAGATGGTCTGTCATATTATAATAGAGACAGTAGATCTAGCTGGTATGTCATCTTATAATAGAGACAGTCGCTCTAGCTGGTCTGTCAAATTATAATAAAGACAGTAGATCTAGCTGGTCTGTCATAATATAATAGCGACAGTAGATCTAGCTGGTATGTCATCTTATAATAGAGACAGTAGATCTAGCTGGTCTGTCATATTATAATAGAGACAGTAGATCTAGCTGGTCTGTCATAATATAATAGAGACAGTAGATCTAGCTGGTCTGTCTTAATACAATAGAGACAGTAGATCTAGCTGGTCTGTCATCTTATAATAGAGACAGTAGATCTAGCTGGTCTGTCATATTATAATAGAGACAGTAGATCTAGCTGGTATGTCATCTTATAATAGAGACAGTCGCTCTAGCTGGTCTGTCAAATTATAATAAAGACAGTAGATCTAGCTGGTCTGTCATAATATAATAGCGACAGTAGATCTAGCTGGTATGTCATCTTATAATAGAGACAGTAGATCTAGCTGGTCTGTCATATTATAATAGAGACAGTAGATCTAGCTGGTCTGTCATAATATAATAGAGACAGTAGATCTAGCTGGTCTGTCTTAATACAATAGAGACAGTAGATCTAGCTGGTCTGTCATCTTATAATAGAGACAGTAGATCTAGCTGGTCTGTCATATTATAATAGAGACAGTAGATCTAGCTGGTCTGTCATATTATAATAGAGACAGTAGATCTAGCTGGTCTGTCTTAATACAATAGAGACAGTAGATCTAGCTGGTCTGTCATAATATAATAGCGACAGTAGATCTAGCTGGTATGTCATCTTATAATAGAGACAGTAGATCTAGCTGGTCTGTCATATTATAAAAGAGACAGTAGATCTAGCTGGTCTGTCATAATATAATAGAGACAGTAGATCTAGCTGGTCTGTCATATTATAATAGAGACAGTAGATCTAGCTGGTCTGTCATTATATAATAGAGCCAGTAGATCCAGCTGGTCTGTCATATTATAATAGAGACAGTAGATCTAGCTGGTCTGTCATAATATGATAGAGACAGTAGATCTAGCTGGTCTGTCTTAATACAATAGAGACAGTAGATCTAGCTGGTCTGTCATCTTATAATAGAGACAGTAGATCTAGCTGGTCTGTCATATTATAATAGAGACAGTAGATCTAGATGGTCTGTCATATTATAATACAGTCAGTAGATCTAGCTGGTCTGTCATTATATAATAGAGCCAGTAGATCCAGCTGGTCTGTCATATTATAATAGAGACAGTAGATCTAGCTGGTATGTCATCTTATAATAGAGACAGTCGCTCTAGCTGGTCTGTCAAATTATAATAAAGACAGTAGATCTAGCTGGTCTGTCATAATATAATAGCGACAGTAGATCTAGCTGGTATGTCATCTTATAATAGAGACAGTAGATCTAGCTGGTCTGTCATATTATAATAGAGACAGTAGATCTAGCTGGTATGTCATCTTATAATAGAGACAGTCGATCTAGCTGGTCTGTCATAACATAATAGCGACAGTAGATCTAGCTGGTATGTCATCTTATAATAGAGACAGTAGATCTAGCTGGTCTGTCATATTATAATAGAGACAGTAGATCTAGCTGGTCTGTCATAATATAATAGAGACAGTAGATCTAGCTGGTCTGTCATCTTATAATAGAGACAGTAGATCTAGCTGGTCTGTCATATTATAATAGAGACAGTAGATCTAGCTGGTATGTCATCTTATAATAGAGACAGTAGATCTAGCTGGTCTGTCAAATTATAATAAAGACAGTAGATCTAGCTGGTCTGTCATAATATAATAGCGATAGTAGATCTAGCTGGTATGTCATCTTATAATAGAGACAGTAGATCTAGCTGGTCTGTCATATTATAATAGAGACAGTAGATCTAGCTGGTCTATCATAATATAATAGAGACAGTAGATCTAGCTGGTCTGTCATCTTATTATAGAGACAGTATATCTAGATGGTCTGTCATATTATAATAGAGACAGTAGATCTAGCTGGTATGTCATCTTATAATAGAGACAGTTGCTCTAGCTTGTCTGTTAAATTATATTAAAGACAGTAGATCTAGCTGGTCTGTCATAATATAATTGCGACAGTAGATCTAGCTGGTATGTCATCTTATAATAGAGACAGTAGATCTAGCTGGTCTGTCATATTATAATAGAGACAGTAGATCTAGCTGGTCTATCATAATATAATAGAGACAGTAGATCTAGCTGGTCTGTCATCTTATTATAGAGACAGTAGATCTAGCTGGTCTGTCATATTATAATAGAGACAGTAGATCTAGCTTGTATGTCATCTTATAATAGAGACAGTAGATCTAGCTGGTCTGTCATATTATAATAGAGACAGTAGATCTAGCTGGTATGTCATCTTATAATAGAGACAGTAGATCTAGCTGGTCTGTCATATTATAATAGAGACAGTAGATCTAGCTGGTCTGTCATAATATAATAGAGACAGTAGATCTAGCTGGTCTGTCATCTTATAATAGAGACAGTAGATCTAGCTGGTCTGTCATATTATAATAGAGACAGTAGATCTAGCTGGTCTGTCATCTTATAATAGAGACAGTAGATCTAGCTGGTCTGTCATATTATAATAGAGACAGTCGATCTAGCTGGTCTGTCAAATTATAATAAAGAAAGTAGATCTAGCTGGTCTGTCATAATATAATAGCGACAGTAGATCTAGCTGGTATGTCATCTTATAATAGAGACAGTAGATCTAGCTGGTCTGTCATAATATAATAGAGACAGTAGATCTAGCTGGTCTGTCATATTATAATAGAGACAGTAGATTTAGATGGTCTGTCATATTATAATAGAGACAGTAGATCTAGCTGGTCTGTCATAACATAATAGAGACAGTAGATCTAGCTGGTCTGTCATTATATAATAGAGCCAGTAGATCCAGCTGGTCTGTCATATTATAATAGAGACAGTAGATCTAGCTGGTCTGTCATATTATAATAGAGACAGTAGATCTAGCTGGTCTATCCTAATATAATAGAGACAGTAGATCTAGCTGGTCTGTCATCTTATTATAGAGACAGTAGATCTAGCTGGTCTGTCATATTATAATAGAGACAGTAGATCTAGCTGGTATGTCATCTTATAATAGAGACAGTAGATCTAGCTGGTCTGTCATATTATAATAGAGACAGTAGATCTAGCTGGTCTGTCATAATATAATAGAGACAGTAGATCTAGCTGGTCTGTCATCTTATAATAGAGACAGTAGATCTAGCTGGTCTGTCATATTATAATAGAGACAGTAGATCTAGCTGGTCTGTCATCTTATAATAGAGACAGTAGATCTAGCTGGTCTGTCATATTATAATAGAGACAGTCGATCTAGCTGGTCTGTCAAATTATAATAAAGAAAGTAGATCTAGCTGGTCTGTCATAATATAATAGCGACAGTAGATCTAGCTGGTATGTCATCTTATAATAGAGACAGTAGATCTAGCTGGTATGTCATCTTATAATAGAGACAGTCGATCTAGCTGGTCTGTCAAATTATAATAAAGACAGTAGATCTAGCTGGTCTGTCATAATATAATAGCGACAGTAGATCTAGCTGGTATGTCATCTTCTAATAGAGACAGTAGATCTAGCTGGTCTGTCATTATATAATAGAGCCAGTAGATCCAGCTGGTCTGTCATATTATAATAGAGACAGTAGATCTAGCTGGTCTGTCATAATATAATAGAGACAGTAGATCTAGCTGTTCTGTCATCTTATAATAGAGACAGTAGATCTAGCTGGTCTGTCATATTATAATAGAGACAGTAGATCTAGCTGGTCTGTCATCTTATAATAGAGACAGTAGATCTAGATGGTCTGTCATATTATAATAGAGACAGTAGATCTAGCTGGTCTGTCATTATATAATAGAGCCAGTAGATCCAGCTGGTCTGTCATATTATAATAGAGACAGTAGATCTAGCTGGTATGTCATCTTATAATAGAGACAGTCGCTCTAGCTGGTCTGTCAAATTATAATAAAGACAGTAGATCTAGCTGGTCTGTCATATTATAATAGAGACAGTAGATCTAGATGGTCTGTCATATTATAATAGAGACAGTAGATCTAGCTGGTCTGTCATATTATAATAGAGACAGTAGATCTAGCTGGTCTATCCTAATATAATAGAGACAGTAGATCTAGCTGGTCTGTCATCTTATTATAGAGACAGTAGATCTAGCTGGTCTGTCATATTATAATAGAGACAGTAGATCTAGCTGGTATGTCATCTTATAATAGAGACAGTAGATCTAGCTGGTCTGTCATATTATAATAGAGACAGTAGATCTAGCTGGTCTGTCATAATATAATAGAGACAGTAGATCTAGCTGGTCTGTCATCTTATAATAGAGACAGTAGATCTAGCTGGTCTGTCATATTATAATAGAGACAGTAGATCTAGCTGGTCTGTCATCTTATAATAGAGACAGTAGATCTAGCTGGTCTGTCATATTATAATAGAGACAGTCGATCTAGCTGGTCTGTCAAATTATAATAAAGAAAGTAGATCTAGCTGGTCTGTCATAATATAATAGCGACAGTAGATCTAGCTGGTATGTCATCTTATAATAGAGACAGTAGATCTAGCTGGTATGTCATCTTATAATAGAGACAGTCGATCTAGCTGGTCTGTCAAATTATAATAAAAACAGTAGATCTAGCTGGTCTGTCATAATATAATAGCGACAGTAGATCTAGCTGGTATGTCATCTTCTAATAGAGACAGTAGATCTAGCTGGTCTGTCATTATATAATAGAGCCAGTAGATCCAGCTGGTCTGTCATATTATAATAGAGACAGTAGATCTAGCTGGTCTGTCATAATATAATAGAGACAGTAGATCTAGCTGGTCTGTCTTAATAATAGAGACAGTAGATCTAGCTGGTCTGTCATCTTATAATAGAGACAGTAGATCTAGCTGGTCTGTCATATTATAATAGAGACAGTAGATCTAGCTGGTATGTCATCTTATAATAGAGACAGTCGATCTAGCTGGTCTTTCAAATTATAATAAAGAAAGTAGATCTAGCTGGTCTGTCATAATATAATAGCGACAGTAGATCTAGCTGGTATGTCATCTTATAATAGAGACAGTAGATCTAGCTGGTCTGTCATATTATAAAAGAGACAGTAGATCTAGCTGGTCTGTCATAATATAATAGAGACAGTAGATCTAGCTGGTCTGTCGTATTATAATAGAGACAGTAGATCTAGATGGTCTGTCATATTATAATAGAGACAGTAGATCTAGCTGGTCTGTCATTATATAATAGAGCCAGTAGATCCAGCTGGTCTGTCATATTATAATAGAGACAGTAGATCTAGCTGGTATGTCATCTTATAATAGAGACAGTCGCTCTAGCTGGTCTGTCAAATTATAATAAAGACAGTAGATCTAGCTGGTCTGTCATATTATAATAGAGACAGTAGATCTAGATGGTCTGTCATATTATAATAGAGACAGTAGATCTAGCTGGTCTGTCATATTATAATAGAGACAGTAGATCTAGCTGGTCTATCATAATATAATAGAGACAGTAGATCTAGCTGGTCTGTCATCTTATTATAGAGACAGTAGATCTAGCTGGTCTGTCATATTATAATAGAGACAGTAGATCTAGCTGGTCTGTCATCTTATAATAGAGACAGTAGATCTAGCTGGTCTGTCATATTATAATAGAGACAGTCGATCTAGCTGGTCTGTCAAATTATAATAAAGAAAGTAGATCTAGCTGGTCTGTCATAATATAATAGCGACAGTAGATCTAGCTGGTATGTCATCTTATAATAGAGACAGTAGATCTAGCTGGTATGTCATCTTATAATAGAGACAGTCGATCTAGCTGGTCTGTCAAATTATAATAAAAACAGTAGATCTAGCTGGTCTGTCATAATATAATAGCGACAGTAGATCTAGCTGGTATGTCATCTTCTAATAGAGACAGTAGATCTAGCTGGTCTGTCATTATATAATAGAGCCAGTAGATCCAGCTGGTCTGTCATATTATAATAGAGACAGTAGATCTAGCTGGTCTGTCATAATATAATAGAGACAGTAGATCTAGCTGGTCTGTCTTAATACAATAGAGACAGTAGATCTAGCTGGTCTGTCATCTTATAATAGAGACAGTAGATCTAGCTGGTCTGTCAAATTATAATAAAGAAAGTAGATCTAGCTGGTCTGTCATAATATAATAGCGACAGTAGATCTAGCTGGTATGTCATCTTATAATAGAGACAGTAGATCTAGCTGGTCTGTCATATTATAAAGAGACAGTAGATCTAGCTGGTCTGTCATAATATAATAGAGACAGTAGATCTAGCTGGTCTGTCGTATTATAATAGAGACAGTAGATCTAGATGGTCTGTCATATTATAATAGAGACAGTAGATCTAGCTGGTCTGTCATTATATAATAGAGCCAGTAGATCCAGCTGGTCTGTCATATTATAATAGAGACAGTAGATCTAGCTGGTATGTCATCTTATAATAGAGACAGTCGCTCTAGCTGGTCTGTCAAATTATAATAAAGACAGTAGATCTAGCTGGTCTGTCATATTATAATAGAGACAGTAGATCTAGATGGTCTGTCATATTATAATAGAGACAGTAGATCTAGCTGGTCTGTCATATTATAATAGAGACAGTAGATCTAGCTGGTCTATCATAATATAATAGAGACAGTAGATCTAGCTGGTCTGTCATCTTATTATAGAGACAGTAGATCTAGCTGGTCTGTCATATTATAATAGAGACAGTAGATCTAGCTGGTATGTCATCTTATAATAGAGACAGTAGATCTAGCTGGTCTGTCATCTTATAATAGAGACAGTAGATCTAGCTGGTCTGTCATATTATAATAGAGACAGTAGATCTAGCTGGTCTGTCATAATATAATAGAGACAGTAGATCTAGCTGGTCTGTCATCTTATAATAGAGACAGTAGATCTAGCTGGTCTGTCATATTATAATAGAGACAGTAGATCTAGCTGGTCTGTCATCTTATAATAGAGACAGTAGATCTAGCTGGTCTGTCATATTATAATAGAGACAGTCGATCTAGCTGGTCTGTCAAATTATAATAAAGAAAGTAGATCTAGCTGGTCTGTCATAATATAATAGCGACAGTAGATCTAGCTGGTATGTCATCTTATAATAGAGACAGTAGATCTAGCTGGTCTGTCATATTATAAAAGAGACAGTAGATCTAGCTGGTCTGTCATAATATAATAGAGACAGTAGATCTAGCTGGTCTGTCATAACATAATAGAGACAGTAGATCTAGCTGGTCTGTCATTATATAATAGAGCCAGTAGATCCAGCTGGTCTGTCATATTATAATAGAGACAGTAGATCTAGCTGGTATGTCATCTTATAATAAAGACAGTAGATCTAGCTGGTCTGTCATATTATAATAGAGACAGTAGATCTAGATGGTCTGTCATATTATAATAGAGACAGTAGATCTAGCTGGTCTGTCATATTATAATAGAGACAGTAGATCTAGCTGGTCTATCCTAATATAATAGAGACAGTAGATCTAGCTGGTCTGTCATCTTATTATAGAGACAGTAGATCTAGCTGGTCTGTCATATTATAATAGAGACAGTAGATCTAGCTGGTATGTCATCTTATAATAGAGACAGTAGATCTAGCTGGTCTGTCATATTATAATAGAGACAGTAGATCTAGCTGGTCTGTCATAATATAATAGAGACAGTAGATCTAGCTGGTCTGTCATCTTATAATAGAGACAGTAGATCTAGCTGGTCTGTCATATTATAATAGAGACAGTAGATCTAGCTGGTCTGTCATCTTATAATAGAGACAGTAGATCTAGCTGGTCTGTCATATTATAATAGAGACAGTAGATCTAGCTGGTCTGTCAAATTATAATAAAGAAAGTAGATCTAGCTGGTCTGTCATAATATAATAGCGACAGTAGATCTAGCTGGTATGTCATCTTATAATAGAGACAGTAGATCTAGCTGGTATGTCATCTTATAATAGAGACAGTCGATCTAGCTGGTCTGTCAAATTATAATAAAAACAGTAGATCTAGCTGGTCTGTCATAATATAATAGAGACAGTAGATCTAGCTGGTATGTCATCTTCTAATAGAGACAGTAGATCTAGCTGGTCTGTCATTATATAATAGAGCCAGTAGATCCAGCTGGTCTGTCATATTATAATAGAGACAGTAGATCTAGCTGGTCTGTCATAATATAATAGAGACAGTAGATCTAGCTGGTCTGTCTTAATACAATAGAGACAGTAGATCTAGCTGGTCTGTCATCTTATAATAGAGACAGTAGATCTAGCTGGTCTGTCATATTATAATAGAGACAGTAGATCTAGCTGGTATGTCATCTTATAATAGAGACAGTCGATCTAGCTGGTCTTTCAAATTATAATAAAGAAAGTAGATCTAGCTGGTCTGTCATAATATAATAGCGACAGTAGATCTAGCTGGTATGTCATCTTATAATAGAGACAGTAGATCTAGCTGGTCTGTCATATTATAAAAGAGACAGTAGATCTAGCTGGTCTGTCATAATATAATAGAGACAGTAGATCTAGCTGGTCTGTCGTATTATAATAGAGACAGTAGATCTAGATGGTCTGTCATATTATAATAGAGACAGTAGATCTAGCTGGTCTGTCATTATATAATAGAGCCAGTAGATCCAGCTGGTCTGTCATATTATAATAGAGACAGTAGATCTAGCTGGTATGTCATCTTATAATAGAGACAGTCGCTCTAGCTGGTCTGTCAAATTATAATAAAGACAGTAGATCTAGCTGGTCTGTCATATTATAATAGAGACAGTAGATCTAGATGGTCTGTCATATTATAATAGAGACAGTAGATCTAGCTGGTCTGTCATATTATAATAGAGACAGTAGATCTAGCTGGTCTATCATAATATAATAGAGACAGTAGATCTAGCTGGTCTGTCATCTTATTATAGAGACAGTAGATCTAGCTGGTCTGTCATATTATAATAGAGACAGTAGATCTAGCTGGTCTGTCATCTTATAATAGAGACAGTAGATCTAGCTGGTCTGTCATATTATAATAGAGACAGTCGATCTAGCTGGTCTGTCAAATTATAATAAAGAAAGTAGATCTAGCTGGTCTGTCATAATATAATAAAGACAGTAGATCTAGCTGGTATGTCATCTTATAATAGAGACAGTAGATCTAGCTGGTATGTCATCTTATAATAGAGACAGTCGATCTAGCTGGTCTGTCAAATTATAATAAAAACAGTAGATCTAGCTGGTCTGTCATAATATAATAGCGACAGTAGATCTAGCTGGTATGTCATCTTCTAATAGAGACAGTAGATCTAGCTGGTCTGTCATTATATAATAGAGCCAGTAGATCCAGCTGGTCTGTCATATTATAATAGAGACAGTAGATCTAGCTGGTCTGTCATAATATAATAGAGACAGTAGATCTAGCTGGTCTGTCTTAATACAATAGAGACAGTAGATCTAGCTGGTCTGTCATCTTATAATAGAGACAGTAGATCTAGCTGGTCTGTCAAATTATAATAAAGAAAGTAGATCTAGCTGGTCTGTCATAATATAATAGCGACAGTAGATCTAGCTGGTATGTCATCTTATAATAGAGACAGTAGATCTAGCTGGTCTGTCATATTATAAAAGAGACAGTAGATCTAGCTGGTCTGTCATAATATAATAGAGACAGTAGATCTAGCTGGTCTGTCGTATTATAATAGAGACAGTAGATCTAGATGGTCTGTCATATTATAATAGAGACAGTAGATCTAGCTGGTCTGTCATTATATAATAGAGCCAGTAGATCCAGCTGGTCTGTCATATTATAATAGAGACAGTAGATCTAGCTGGTATGTCATCTTATAATAGAGACAGTCGCTCTAGCTGGTCTGTCAAATTATAATAAAGACAGTAGATCTAGCTGGTCTGTCATATTATAATAGAGACAGTAGATCTAGATGGTCTGTCATATTATAATAGAGACAGTAGATCTAGCTGGTCTGTCATATTATAATAGAGACAGTAGATCTAGCTGGTCTATCATAATATAATAGAGACAGTAGATCTAGCTGGTCTGTCATCTTATTATAGAGACAGTAGATCTAGCTGGTCTGTCATATTATAATAGAGACAGTAGATCTAGCTGGTATGTCATCTTATAATAGAGACAGTAGATCTAGCTGGTCTGTCATCTTATAATAGAGACAGTAGATCTAGCTGGTCTGTCATATTATAATAGAGACAGTAGATCTAGCTGGTCTGTCATAATATAATAGAGACAGTAGATCTAGCTGGTCTGTCATCTTATAATAGAGACAGTAGATCTAGCTGGTCTGTCATATTATAATAGAGACAGTAGATCTAGCTGGTCTGTCATCTTATAATAGAGACAGTAGATCTAGCTGGTCTGTCATATTATAATAGAGACAGTCGATCTAGCTGGTCTGTCAAATTATAATAAAGAAAGTAGATCTAGCTGGTCTGTCATAATATAATAGCGACAGTAGATCTAGCTGGTATGTCATCTTATAATAGAGACAGTAGATCTAGCTGGTCTGTCATATTATAAAAGAGACAGTAGATCTAGCTGGTCTGTCATAATATAATAGAGACAGTAGATCTAGCTGGTCTGTCATAACATAATAGAGACAGTAGATCTAGCTGGTCTGTCATTATATAATAGAGCCAGTAGATCCAGCTGGTCTGTCATATTATAATAGAGACAGTAGATCTAGCTGGTATGTCATCTTATAATAGAGACAGTAGATCTAGCTGGTATGTAATCTTATAATAGAGACAGTCGATCTAGCTGGTCTGTCATATTATAATAGAGACAGTAGATCTAGCTGGTCTGTCATCTTATAATACAGACAGTAGATCTAGCCGGTCTGTCATATTATAATAGAGACAGTAGATCTAGTTGGTATGTCATCTTATAATAGAGACAGTCGATCTAGCTGGTCTGTCAAATTATAATAAAGACAGTAGATCTAGCTGGTCTGTCATAATATAATAGCGACAGTAGATCTAGCTGGTATGTCATCTTATAATAGAGTCAGTAGATCTAGATGGTCTGTCATGTTATAATAGAGACTACTGTCTAGCTGGTCTGTCATAACATAATAGAGACATTAGATCTAGCTGGTCTGTCATTATATAATAGAGCCAGTAGATCCAGCTGGTCTGTCATATTATAATAGAGACAGTAGATCTAGCTGGTATGTCATCTTATAATAGAGACAGTCGCTCTAGCTGGTCTGTCAAATTATAATAAAGACAGTAGATCTAGCTGGTCTGTCATAATATAATAGAGACAGTAGATCTAGCTGGTCTGTCATATTATAATAGAGACAGTAGATCTAGATGGTCTGTCATATTATAATAGAGACAGTAGATCTAGCTGGTCTGTCATTATATAATAGAGCCAGTAGATCCAGCTGGTCTGTCATATTATAATAGAGACAGTAGATCTAGCTGGTCTGTCATAATATAATAGAGACAGTAGATCTAGCTGGTCTGTCTTAATACAATAGAGACAGTAGATCTAGCTGGTCTGTCATCTTATAATAGAGACAGTAGATCTAGCTGGTCTGTCATATTATAATAGAGACAGTAGATCTAGCTGGTATGTCATCTTATAATAGAGACAGTCGATCTAGCTGGTCTGTCAAATTATAATAAAGAAAGTAGATCTAGCTGGTCTGTCATAATATAATAGCGACAGTAGATCTAGCTGGTATGTCATCTTATAATAGAGACAGTAGATCTAGCTGGTCTGTCATATTATAAAAGAGACAGTAGATCTAGCTGGTCTGTCATAATATAATAGAGACAGTAGATCTAGCTGGTCTGTCATATTATAATAGAGACAGTAGATCTAGATGGTCTGTCATATTATAATAGAGACAGTAGATCTAGCTGGTCTGTCATTATATAATAGAGCCAGTAGATCCAGCTGGTCTGTCATATTATAATAGAGACAGTAGATCTAGCTGGTATGTCATCTTATAATAGAGACAGTCGCTCTAGCTGGTCTGTCAAATTATAATAAAGACAGTAGATCTAGCTGGTCTGTCATATTATAATAGAGACAGTAGATCTAGATGGTCTGTCATATTATAATAGAGACAGTAGATCTAGCTGGTCTGTCATATTATAATAGAGACAGTAGATCTAGCTGGTCTATCATAATATAATAGAGACAGTAGATCTAGCTGGTCTGTCATCTTATTATAGAGACAGTAGATCTAGCTGGTCTGTCATATTATAATAGAGACAGTAGATCTAGCTGGTATGTCATCTTATAATAGAGACAGTAGATCTAGCTGGTCTGTCATATTATAATAGAGACAGTAGATCTAGCTGGTATGTCATCTTATAATAGAGACTGTAGATCTAGCTGGTCTGTCATATTATAATAGAGACAGTAGATCTAGCTGGTCTGTCATAATATAATAGAGACAGTAGATCTAGCTGGTCTGTCATCTTATAATAGAGACAGTAGATCTAGCTGGTCTGTCATATTATAATAGAGACAGTAGATCTAGCTGGTCTGTCATCTTATAATAGAGACAGTAGATCTAGCTGGTCTGTCATATTATAATAGAGACAGTCGATCTAGCTGGTCTGTCAAATTATAATAAAGAAAGTAGATCTAGCTGGTCTGTCATAATATAATAGCGACAGTAGATCTAGCTGGTATGTCATCTTATAATAGAGACAGTAGATCTAGCTGGTATGTCATCTTATAATAGAGACAGTCGATCTAGCTGGTCTGTCAAATTATAATAAAGACAGTAGATCTAGCTGGTCTGTCATAATATAATAGCGACAGTAGATCTAGCTGGTATGTCATCTTCTAATAGAGACAGTAGATCTAGCTGGTCTGTCATTATATAATAGAGCCAGTAGATCCAGCTGGTCTGTCATATTATAATAGAGACAGTAGATCTAGCTGGTCTGTCATAATATAATAGAGACAGTAGATCTAGCTGGTCTGTCATAATACAATAGAGACAGTAGATCTAGCTGGTCTGTCATCTTATAATAGAGACAGTAGATCTAGCTGGTCTGTCATATTATAATAGAGACAGTAGATCTAGCTGGTATGTCATCTTATAATAGAGAAAGTAGATCTAGCTGGTCTGTCATATTATAATAGAGACAGTAGATCTAGCTGGTCTGTCATAATATAATAGAGACAGTAGATCTAGCTGGTCTGTCTTAATACAATAGAGACAGTAGATCTAGCTGGTCTGTCATCTTATAATAGAGACAGTAGATCTAGCTGGTCTGTCAAATTATAATAAAGACAGTAGATCTAGCTGGTCTGTCATAATATAATAGCGACAGTAGATCTAGCTGGTATGTCATCTTCTAATAGAGACAGTAGATTTAGCTGGTCTGTCATAATATAATAGAGACAGTAGATCTAGCTGGTCTGTCATATTATAATAGAGACAGTAGATCTAGATGGTCTGTCATATTATAATAGAGACAGTAGATCTAGCTGGTCTGTCATTATATAATAGAGCCAGTAGATCCAGCTGGTCTGTCATATTATAATAGAGACAGTAGATCTAGCTGGTCTGTCATAATATAATAGAGACAGTAGATCTAGCTGGTCTGTCTTAATACAATAGAGACAGTAGATCTAGCTGGTCTGTCATCTTATAATAGAGACAGTAGATCTAGCTGGTCTGTCATATTATAATAGAGACAGTAGATCTAGCTGGTATGTCATCTTATAATAGAGACAGTCGATCTAGCTGGTCTGTCAAATTATAATAAAGAAAGTAGATCTAGCTGGTCTGTCATAATATAATAGTGACAGTAGATCTAGCTGGTATGTCATCTTATAATAGAGACAGTAGATCTAGCTGGTCTGTCATATTATAAAGAGACAGTAGATCTAGCTGGTCTGTCATAATATAATAGAGACAGTAGATCTAGCTGGTCTGTCATATTATAATAGAGACAGTAGATCTAGATGGTCTGTCATATTATAATAGAGACAGTAGATCTAGCTGGTCTGTCATTATATAATAGAGCCAGTAGATCCAGCTGGTCTGTCATATTATAATAGAGACAGTAGATCTAGCTGGTATGTCATCTTATAATAGAGACAGTCGCTCTAGCTGGTCTGTCAAATTATAATAAAGACAGTAGATCTAGCTGGTCTGTCATATTATAATAGAGACAGTAGATCTAGATGGTCTGTCATATTATAAT
Source organism: Oncorhynchus keta (assembly GCF_023373465.1). Lineage (NCBI taxonomy): Eukaryota > Metazoa > Chordata > Actinopteri > Salmoniformes > Salmonidae > Oncorhynchus > Oncorhynchus keta. The sequence goes on from NW_026281941.1 coordinate 47,883, forward strand.
AGAGACAGTAGATCTAGCTGGTCTGTCATATTATAATAGAGACAGTAGATCTAGCTGGTCTATCATAATATAATAGAGACAGTAGATCTAGCTGGTCTGTCATCTTATTATAGAGACAGTAGATCTAGCTGGTCTGTCATATTATAATAGAGACAGTAGATCTAGCTGGTATGTCATCTTATAATAGAGACAGTAGATCTAGCTGGTCTGTCATATTATAATAGAGACAGTAGATCTAGCTGGTATGTCATCTTATAATAGAGACAGTAGATCTAGCTGGTCTGTCATATTATAATAGAGACAGTAGATCTAGCTGGTCTGTCATAATATAATAGAGACAGTAGATCTAGCTGGTCTGTCATCTTATAATAGAGACAGTAGATCTAGCTGGTCTGTCATATTATAATAGAGACAGTAGATCTAGCTGGTCTGTCATCTTATAATAGAGACAGTAGATCTAGCTGGTCTGTCATATTATAATAGAGACAGTCGATCTAGCTGGTCTGTCAAATTATAATAAAGAAAGTAGATCTAGCTGGTCTGTCATAATATAATAGCGACAGTAGATCTAGCTGGTATGTCATCTTATAATAGAGACAGTAGATCTAGCTGGTCTGTCATATTATAAAAGAGACAGTAGATCTAGCTGGTCTGTCATAATATAATAGAGACAGTAGATCTAGCTGGTCTGTCATATTATAATAGAGACAGTAGATCTAGCTGGTCTATCATAATATAATAGAGACAGTAGATCTAGCTGGTCTGTCATCTTATTATAGAGACAGTAGATCTAGCTGGTCTGTCATATTATAATAGAGACAGTAGATCTAGCTGGTATGTCATCTTATAATAGAGACAGTAGATCTAGCTGGTCTGTCATATTATAATAGAGACAGTAGATCTAGCTGGTATGTCATCTTATAATAGAGACTGTAGATCTAGCTGGTCTGTCATATTATAATAGAGACAGTAGATCTAGCTGGTCTGTCATAATATAATAGAGACAGTAGATCTAGCTGGTCTGTCATCTTATAATAGAGACAGTAGATCTAGCTGGTCTGTCATATTATAATAGAGACAGTAGATCTAGCTGGTCTGTCATCTTATAATAGAGACAGTAGATCTAGCTGGTCTGTCATATTATAATAGAGACAGTCGATCTAGCTGGTCTGTCAAATTATAATAAAGAAAGTAGATCTAGCTGGTCTGTCATAATATAATAGCGACAGTAGATCTAGCTGGTATGTCATCTTATAATAGAGACAGTAGATCTAGCTGGTATGTCATCTTATAATAGAGACAGTCGATCTAGCTGGTCTGTCAAATTATAATAAAGACAGTAGATCTAGCTGGTCTGTCATAATATAATAGCGACAGTAGATCTAGCTGGTATGTCATCTTCTAATAGAGACAGTAGATCTAGCTGGTCTGTCATTATATAATAGAGCCAGTAGATCCAGCTGGTCTGTCATATTATAATAGAGACAGTAGATCTAGCTGGTCTGTCATAATATAATAGAGACAGTAGATCTAGCTGGTCTGTCTTAATACAATAGAGACAGTAGATCTAGCTGGTCTGTCATCTTATAATAGAGACAGTAGATCTAGCTGGTCTGTCATATTATAATAGAGACAGTAGATCTAGCTGGTATGTCATCTTATAATAGAGAAAGTAGATCTAGCTGGTCTGTCATATTATAATAGAGACAGTAGATCTAGCTGGTCTGTCATAATATAATAGAGACAGTAGATCTAGCTGGTCTGTCTTAATACAATAGAGACAGTAGATCTAGCTGGTCTGTCATCTTATAATAGAGACAGTAGATCTAGCTGGTCTGTCAAATTATAATAAAGACAGTAGATCTAGCTGGTCTGTCATAATATAATAGCGACAGTAGATCTAGCTGGTATGTCATCTTCTAATAGAGACAGTAGATTTAGCTGGTCTGTCATAATATAATAGAGACAGTAGATCTAGCTGGTCTGTCATATTATAATAGAGACAGTAGATCTAGATGGTCTGTCATATTATAATAGAGACAGTAGATCTAGCTGGTCTGTCATTATATAATAGAGCCAGTAGATCCAGCTGGTCTGTCATATTATAATAGAGACAGTAGATCTAGCTGGTCTGTCATAATATAATAGAGACAGTAGATCTAGCTGGTCTGTCTTAATACAATAGAGACAGTAGATCTAGCTGGTCTGTCATCTTATAATAGAGACAGTAGATCTAGCTGGTCTGTCATATTATAATAGAGACAGTAGATCTAGCTGGTATGTCATCTTATAATAGAGACAGTCGATCTAGCTGGTCTGTCAAATTATAATAAAGAAAGTAGATCTAGCTGGTCTGTCATAATATAATAGTGACAGTAGATCTAGCTGGTATGTCATCTTATAATAGAGACAGTAGATCTAGCTGGTCTGTCATATTATAAAGAGACAGTAGATCTAGCTGGTCTGTCATAATATAATAGAGACAGTAGATCTAGCTGGTCTGTCATATTATAATAGAGACAGTAGATCTAGATGGTCTGTCATATTATAATAGAGACAGTAGATCTAGCTGGTCTGTCATTATATAATAGAGCCAGTAGATCCAGCTGGTCTGTCATATTATAATAGAGACAGTAGATCTAGCTGGTATGTCATCTTATAATAGAGACAGTCGCTCTAGCTGGTCTGTCAAATTATAATAAAGACAGTAGATCTAGCTGGTCTGTCATATTATAATAGAGACAGTAGATCTAGATGGTCTGTCATATTATAATAGAGACAGTAGATCTAGCTGGTCTGTCATATTATAATAGAGACAGTAGATCTAGCTGGTCTATCATAATATAATAGAGACAGTAGATCTAGCTGGTCTGTCATCTTATTATAGAGACAGTAGATCTAGCTGGTCTGTCATATTATAATAGAGACAGTAGATCTAGCTGGTATGTCATCTTATAATAGAGACAGTAGATCTAGCTGGTCTGTCATATTATAATAGAGACAGTAGATCTAGCTGGTATGTCATCTTATAATAGAGACAGTAGATCTAGCTGGTCTGTCATATTATAATAGAGACAGTAGATCTAGCTGGTCTGTCATAATATAATAGAGACAGTAGATCTAGCTGGTCTGTCATCTTATAATAGAGACAGTAGATCTAGCTGGTCTGTCATATTATAATAGAGACAGTAGATCTAGCTGGTCTGTCATCTTATAATAGAGACAGTAGATCTAGCTGGTCTGTCATATTATAATAGAGACAGTCGATCTAGCTGGTCTGTCAAATTATAATAAAGAAAGTAGATCTAGCTGGTCTGTCATAATATAATAGCGACAGTAGATCTAGCTGGTATGTCATCTTATAATAGAGACAGTAGATCTAGCTGGTCTGTCATATTATAAAAGAGACAGTAGATCTAGCTGGTCTGTCATAATATAATAGAGACAGTAGATCTAGCTGGTCTGTCATAACATAATAGAGACAGTAGATCTAGCTGGTATGTCATCTTATAATAGAGACTGTAGATCTAGCTGGTCTGTCATATTATAATAGAGACAGTAGATCTAGCTGGTCTGTCATAATATAATAGAGACAGTAGATCTAGCTGGTCTGTCATCTTATAATAGAGACAGTAGATCTAGCTGGTCTGTCATATTATAATAGAGACAGTAGATCTAGCTGGTCTGTCATCTTATAATAGAGACAGTAGATCTAGCTGGTCTGTCATATTATAATAGAGACAGTCGATCTAGCTGGTCTGTCAAATTATAATAAAGAAAGTAGATCTAGCTGGTCTGTCATAATATAATAGCGACAGTAGATCTAGCTGGTATGTCATCTTATAATAGAGACAGTAGATCTAGCTGGTATGTCATCTTATAATAGAGACAGTCGATCTAGCTGGTCTGTCAAATTATAATAAAGACAGTAGATCTAGCTGGTCTGTCATAATATAATAGCGACAGTAGATCTAGCTGGTATGTCATCTTCTAATAGAGACAGTAGATCTAGCTGGTCTGTCATTATATAATAGAGCCAGTAGATCCAGCTGGTCTGTCATATTATAATAGAGACAGTAGATCTAGCTGGTCTGTCATATTATAAAAGAGACAGTAGATCTAGCTGGTCTGTCATAATATAATAGAGACAGTAGATCTAGCTGGTCTGTCATATTATAATAGAGACAGTAGATCTAGATGGTCTGTCATATTATAATAGAGACAGTAGATCTAGCTGGTCTGTCATTATATAATAGAGCCAGTAGATCCAGCTGGTCTGTCATATTATAATAGAGACAGTAGATCTAGCTGGTATGTCATCTTATAATAGAGACAGTCGCTCTAGCTGGTCTGTCAAATTATAATAAAGACAGTAGATCTAGCTGGTCTGTCATATTATAATAGAGACAGTAGATCTAGATGGTCTGTCATATTATAATAGAGACAGTAGATCTAGCTGGTCTGTCATATTATAATAGAGACAGTAGATCTAGCTGGTCTATCATAATATAATAGAGACAGTAGATCTAGCTGGTCTGTCATCTTATTATAGAGACAGTAGATCTAGCTGGTCTGTCATATTATAATAGAGACAGTAGATCTAGCTGGTATGTCATCTTATAATAGAGACAGTAGATCTAGCTGGTCTGTCATATTATAATAGAGACAGTAGATCTAGCTGGTATGTCATCTTATAATAGAGACAGTAGATCTAGCTGGTCTGTCATATTATAATAGAGACAGTAGATCTAGCTGGTCTGTCATAATATAATAGAGACAGTAGATCTAGCTGGTCTGTCATCTTATAATAGAGACAGTAGATCTAGCTGGTCTGTCATATTATAATAGAGACAGTAGATCTAGCTGGTCTGTCATCTTATAATAGAGACAGTAGATCTAGCTGGTCTGTCATATTATAATAGAGACAGTCGATCTAGCTGGTCTGTCAAATTATAATAAACAAAGTAGATCTAGCTGGTCTGTCATAATATAATAGCGACAGTAGATCTAGCTGGTATGTCATCTTATAATAGAGACAGTAGATCTAGCTGGTCTGTCATATTATAAAAGAGACAGTAGATCTAGCTGGTCTGTCATAATAAAATAGAGACAGTAGATCTAGCTGGTCTGTCATAACATAATAGAGACAGTAGATCTAGCTGGTATGTCATCTTATAATAGAGACTGTAGATCTAGCTGGTCTGTCATATTATAATAGAGACAGTAGATCTAGCTGGTCTGTCATAATATAATAGAGACAGTAGATCTAGCTGGTCTGTCATCTTATAATAGAGACAGTAGATCTAGCTGGTCTGTCATATTATAATAGAGACAGTAGATCTAGCTGGTCTGTCATCTTATAATAGAGACAGTAGATCTAGCTGGTCTGTCATATTATAATAGAGACAGTCGATCTAGCTGGTCTGTCAAATTATAATAAAGAAAGTAGATCTAGCTGGTCTGTCATAATATAATAGCGACAGTAGATCTAGCTGGTATGTCATCTTATAATAGAGACAGTAGATCTAGCTGGTATGTCATCTTATAATAGAGACAGTCGATCTAGCTGGTCTGTCAAATTATAATAAAGACAGTAGATCTAGCTGGTCTGTCATAATATAATAGCGACAGTAGATCTAGCTGGTATGTCATCTTCTAATAGAGACAGTAGATCTAGCTGGTCTGTCATTATATAATAGAGCCAGTAGATCCAGCTGGTCTGTCATATTATAATAGAGACAGTAGATCTAGCTGGTCTGTCATAATATAATAGAGACAGTAGATCTAGCTGGTCTGTCTTAATACAATAGAGACAGTAGATCTAGCTGGTCTGTCATCTTATAATAGAGACAGTAGATCTAGCTGGTCTGTCATATTATAATAGAGACAGTAGATCTAGCTGGTATGTCATCTTATAATAGAGAAAGTAGATCTAGCTGGTCTGTCATATTATAATAGAGACAGTAGATCTAGCTGGTCTGTCATAATATAATAGAGACAGTAGATCTAGCTGGTCTGTCTTAATACAATAGAGACAGTAGATCTAGCTGGTCTGTCATCTTATAATAGAGACAGTAGATCTAGCTGGTCTGTCAAATTATAATAAAGACAGTAGATCTAGCTGGTCTGTCATAATATAATAGCGACAGTAGATCTAGCTGGTATGTCATCTTCTAATAGAGACAGTAGATTTAGCTGGTCTGTCATAATATAATAGAGACAGTAGATCTAGCTGGTCTGTCATATTATAATAGAGACAGTAGATCTAGATGGTCTGTCATATTATAATAGAGACAGTAGATCTAGCTGGTCTGTCATTATATAATAGAGCCAGTAGATCCAGCTGGTCTGTCATATTATAATAGAGACAGTAGATCTAGCTGGTCTGTCATAATATAATAGAGACAGTAGATCTAGCTGGTCTGTCTTAATACAATAGAGACAGTAGATCTAGCTGGTCTGTCATCTTATAATAGAGACAGTAGATCTAGCTGGTCTGTCATATTATAATAGAGACAGTAGATCTAGCTGGTATGTCATCTTATAATAGAGACAGTCGATCTAGCTGGTCTGTCAAATTATAATAAAGAAAGTAGATCTAGCTGGTCTGTCATAATATAATAGTGACAGTAGATCTAGCTGGTATGTCATCTTATAATAGAGACAGTAGATCTAGCTGGTCTGTCATATTATAAAAGAGACAGTAGATCTAGCTGGTCTGTCATAATATAATAGAGACAGTAGATCTAGCTGGTCTGTCATATTATAATAGAGACAGTAGATCTAGATGGTCTGTCATATTATAATAGAGACAGTAGATCTAGCTGGTCTGTCATTATATAATAGAGCCAGTAGATCCAGCTGGTCTGTCATATTATAATAGAGACAGTAGATCTAGCTGGTATGTCATCTTATAATAGAGACAGTCGCTCTAGCTGGTCTGTCAAATTATAATAAAGACAGTAGATCTAGCTGGTCTGTCATATTATAATAGAGACAGTAGATCTAGATGGTCTGTCATATTATAATAGAGACAGTAGATCTAGCTGGTCTGTCATATTATAATAGAGACAGTAGATCTAGCTGGTCTATCATAATATAATAGAGACAGTAGATCTAGCTGGTCTGTCATCTTATTATAGAGACAGTAGATCTAGCTGGTCTGTCATATTATAATAGAGACAGTAGATCTAGCTGGTATGTCATCTTATAATAGAGACAGTAGATCTAGCTGGTCTGTCATATTATAATAGAGACAGTAGATCTAGCTGGTATGTCATCTTATAATAGAGACAGTAGATCTAGCTGGTCTGTCATATTATAATAGAGACAGTAGATCTAGCTGGTCTGTCATAATATAATAGAGACAGTAGATCTAGCTGGTCTGTCATCTTATAATAGAGACAGTAGATCTAGCTGGTCTGTCATATTATAATAGAGACAGTAGATCTAGCTGGTCTGTCATCTTATAATAGAGACAGTAGATCTAGCTGGTCTGTCATATTATAATAGAGACAGTCGATCTAGCTGGTCTGTCAAATTATAATAAAGAAAGTAGATCTAGCTGGTCTGTCATAATATAATAGCGACAGTAGATCTAGCTGGTATGTCATCTTATAATAGAGACAGTAGATCTAGCTGGTCTGTCATATTATAAAGAGACAGTAGATCTAGCTGGTCTGTCATAATATAATAGAGACAGTAGATCTAGCTGGTCTGTCATAACATAATAGAGACAGTAGATCTAGCTGGTCTGTCATTATATAATAGAGCCAGTAGATCCAGCTGGTCTGTCATATTATAATAGAGACAGTAGATCTAGCTGGTATGTCATCTTATAATAGAGACAGTCGCTCTAGCTGGTCTGTCAAATTATAATAAAGACAGTAGATCTAGCTGGTCTGTCATAATATAATAGCGACAGTAGATCTAGCTGGTCTGTCATCTTATTATAGAGACAGTAGATCTAGCTGGTCTGTCATATTATAATAGAGACAGTAGATCTAGCTGGTATGTCATCTTATAATAGAGACAGTAGATCTAGCTGGTATGTCATCTTATAATAGAGACAGTCGCTCTAGCTGGTCTGTCAAATTATAATAAAGACAGTAGATCTAGCTGGTCTGTCATAATATAATAGCGACAGTAGATCTAGCTGGTATGTCATCTTATAATAGAGTCAGTAGATCTAGATGGTCTGTCATGTTATAATAGAGACTACTGTCTAGCTGGTCTGTCATAACATAATAGAGACATTAGATCTAGCTGGTCTGTCATTATATAATAGAGCCAGTAGATCCAGCTGGTCTGTCATATTATAATAGAGACAGTAGATCTAGCTGGTATGTCATCTTATAATAGAGACAGTCGCTCTAGCTGGTCTGTCAAATTATAATAAAGACAGTAGATCTAGCTGGTCTGTCATAATATAATAGCGACAGTAGATCTAGCTGGTATGTCATCTTATAATAGAGACAGTAGATCTAGCTGGTATGTCATCTTATAATAGAGACAGTAGATCTAGCTGGTCTGTCATATTATAATAGAGACAGTAGATCTAGCTGGTCTCTCATCTTATTATAGAGACAGTAGATCTAGCTGGTCTGTCATATTATAATAGAGACAGTAGATCTAGCTGGTATGTCATCTTATAATAGAGACAGTAGATCTAGCTGGTCTGTCATATTATAATAGAGACAGTAGATCTAGCTGGTATGTCATCTTATAATAGAGACAGTAGATCTAGCTGGTCTGTCATATTATAATAGAGACAGTAGATCTAGCTGGTCTGTCATAATATAATAGAGACAGTAGATCTAGCTGGTCTGTCATCTTATAATAGAGACAGTAGATCTAGCTGGTCTGTCATATTATAATAGAGACAGTAGATCTAGCTGGTCTGTCATCTTATAATAGAGACAGTAGATCTAGCTGGTCTGTCATATTATAATAGAGACAGTCGATCTAGCTGGTCTGTCAAATTATAATAAAGAAAGTAGATCTAGCTGGTCTGTCATAATATAATAGAGACAGTAGATCTAGCTGGTATGTCATCTTATAATAGAGACAGTAGATCTAGCTGGTCTGTCATATTATAAAAGAGACAGTAGATCTAGCTGGTCTGTCATAATATAATAGAGACAGTAGATCTAGCTGGTCTGTCATAACATAATAGAGACAGTAGATCTAGCTGGTCTGTCATTATATAATAGAGCCAGTAGATCCAGCTGGTCTGTCATATTATAATAGAGACAGTAGATCTAGCTGGTATGTCATCTTATAATAGAGACAGTCGCTCTAGCTGGTCTGTCAAATTATAATAAAGACAGTAGATCTAGCTGGTCTGTCATAATATAATAGCGACAGTAGATCTAGCTGGTCTGTCATCTTATTATAGAGACAGTAGATCTAGCTGGTCTGTCATATTATAATAGAGACAGTAGATCTAGCTGGTATGTCATCTTATAATAGAGACAGTAGATCTAGCTGGTATGTCATCTTATAATAGAGACAGTCGCTCTAGCTGGTCTGTCAAATTATAATAAAGACAGTAGATCTAGCTGGTCTGTCATAATATAATAGCGACAGTAGATCTAGCTGGTATGTCATCTTATAATAGAGACAGTAGATCTATCTGGTATGTCATCTTATAATAGAGACAGTAGATCTTGCTGGTCTGTCATATTATAATAGAGACAGTAGATCTAGCTGGTATATCATCTTATAATAGAGACAGTCGATCTAGCTGGTCTGTCAAATTATAATAAAGACAGTAGATCTAGCTGGTCTGTCATAATATAATAGCGACAGTAGATCTAGCTGGTATGTCATCTTCTAATAGAGACAGTAGATCTAGCTGGTCTGTCATATTATAATAGAGACAGTAGATCTAGCTGGTCTGTCATATTATAATAGAGACAGTAGATCTAGCTGGTCTGTCATAACATAATAGAGACAGTAGATCTAGCTGGTCTGTCATTATATAATAGAGCCAGTAGATCCAGCTGGTCTGTCATATTTTAATAGAGACAGTAGATCTAGCTGGTATGTCATCTTATAATAGAGACAGTCGCTCTAGCTGGTCTGTCAAATTATAATAAAGACAGTAGATCTAGCTGGTCTGTCATAATATAATAGAGACAGTAGATCTAGCTGGTATGTCATCTTATAATAGAGACAGTAGATCTAGCTGGTCTGTCATATTATAATAGAGACAGTAGATCTAGCTGGTCTATCATAATATAATAGAGACAGTAGATCTAGCTGGTCTGTCATCTTATTATAGAGACAGTAGATCTAGCTGGTCTGTCATATTATAATAGAGACAGTAGATCTAGCTGGTATGTCATCTTATAATAGAGACAGTAGATCTAGCTGGTCTGTCATATTATAATAGAGACAGTAGATCTAGATGGTCTGTCATATTATAATAGAGAGTAGATCTAGCTGGTCTGTCATCACATAATAGAGACAGTAGATCTAGCTGGTCTGTCATAATATAATAGAGCCAGTAGATCCAGCTGGTCTGTCATGTTATAATAGAGACAGTAGATCTATCTGGTATGTAATCTTATAATAGAGACAGTCGATCTAGCTGGTCTGTCATATTATAATAGAGACAGTAGATCTAGCTGGTCTGTCATCTTATAATACAGACAGTAGATCTAGCCGGTCTGTCATATTATAATAGAGACAGTAGATCTAGTTGGTATGTCATCTTATAATAGAGACAGTCGATCTAGCTGGTCTGTCAAATTATAATAAAGACAGTAGATCTAGCTGGTCTGTCATAATATAATAGCGACAGTAGATCTAGCTGGTATGTCATCTTATAATAGAGTCAGTAGATCTAGATGGTCTGTCATGTTATAATAGAGACTACTGTCTAGCTGGTCTGTCATAACATAATAGAGACATTAGATCTAGCTGGTCTGTCATTATATAATAGAGCCAGTAGATCCAGCTGGTCTGTCATATTATAATAGAGACAGTAGATCTAGCTGGTATGTCATCTTATAATAGAGACAGTCGCTCTAGCTGGTCTGTCAAATTATAATAAAGACAGTAGATCTAGCTGGTCTGTCATAATATAATTGCGACAGTAGATCTAGCTGGTATGTCATCTTATAATAGAGACAGTAGATCTAGCTGGTATGTCATCTTATAATAGAGACAGTAGATCTAGCTGGTCTGTCATATTATAATAGAGACAGTAGATCTAGCTGGTCTGTCATCTTATAATAGAGACAGTAGATCTAGCTGGTCTGTCATATTATAATAGAGACAGTAGATCTAGTTGGTATGTCATCTTATAATAGAGACAGTCGATCTAGCTGGTCTGTCAAATTCTAATAAAGACAGTAGATCTAGCTGGTCTGTCATAATATAATAGCGACAGTAGATCTAGCTGGTATGTTATCTTATAATAGAGACAGTAGATCTAGCTGGTCTGTCATATTATAAAAGTGACAGTAGATCTAGCTGGTCTGTCATAATATAATAGAGACAGTAGATCTAGCTGGTCTGTCATATTATAATAGAGACAGTAGATCTAGATGGTCTGTCATATTATAATAGAGACAGTAGATCTAGCTGGTCTGTCATAACATAATAGAGACAGTAGATCTAGCTGGTCTGTCCTTATATAATAGAGCCAGTAGATCCAGCTGGTCTGTCATATTATAATAGAGACAGTAGATCTAGCTGGTATGTCATCTTATAATAGAGACAGTCGCTCTAGCTGGTCTGTCAAATTATAATAAAGACAGTAGATCTAGCTGGTCTGTCATAATATAATAGCGACAGTAGATCTAGCTGGTATGTCATCTTATAATAGAGACAGTAGATCTAGCTGGTATGTCATCTTATAATAGAGACAGTAGATCTAGCTGGTCTGTCATATTATAATAGAGACAGTAGATCTAGCTGGTATGTCATCTTATAATAGAGACAGTCGATCTAGCTGGTCTGTCAAATTATAATAAAGACAGTAGATCTAGCTGGTCTGTCATAATATAATAGCGACAGTAGATCTAGCTGGTATGTCATCTTATAATAGAGACAGTAGATCTAGCTGGTCTGTCATATTATAAAAGAGACAGTAGATTTAGCTGGTCTGTCATAATATAATAGAGACAGTAGATCTAGCTGGTCTGTCATATTATAATAGAGACAGTAGATCTAGATGGTCTGTCATATTATAATAGAGACAGTAGATCTAGCTGGTATGTCATCTTATAATAGAGACAGTTGCTCTAGCTGGTCTGTCAAATTATAATAAAGACAGTAGATCTAGCTGGTCTGTCATATTATAATAGAGACAGTAGATCTAGATGGTCTGTCATATTATAATAGAGACAGTAGATCTAGCTGGTCTGTCATATTATAATAGAGACAGTAGATCTAGCTGGTCTGTCATCTTATAATAGAGACAGTAGATCTAGCTGGTCTGTCATATTATAATAGAGACAGTCGATCTAGCTGGTCTGTCAAATTATAATAAAGAAAGTAGATCTAGCTGGTCTGTCATAATATAATAGCGACTGTAGATCTAGCTGGTATGTCATCTTATAATAGAGACAGTAGATCTAGCTGGTATGTCATCTTATAATAGAGACAGTCGATCTAGCTGGTCTGTCAAATTATAATAAAGACAGTAGATCTAGCTGGTCTGTCATAATATAATAGAGACAGTAGATCTAGCTGGTATGTCATCTTCTAATAGAGACAGTAGATCTAGCTGGTCTGTCATTATATAATAGAGCCAGTAGATCCAGCTGGTCTGTCATATTATAATAGAGACAGTAGATCTAGCTGGTCTGTCATAATATAATAGAGACAGTAGATCTAGCTGGTCTGTCTTAATACAATAGAGACAGTAGATCTAGCTGGTCTGTCATCTTATAATAGAGACAGTAGATCTAGCTGGTCTGTCATATTATAATAGAGACAGTAGATCTAGCTGGTATGTCATCTTATAATAGAGACAGTAGATCTAGCTGGTCTGTCATATTATAATAGAGACAGTAGATCTAGCTGGTCTGTCATAATATAATAGAGACAGTAGATCTAGCTGGTCTGTCTTAATACAATAGAGACAGTAGATCTAGCTGGTCTGTCATCTTATAATAGAGACAGTAGATCTAGCTGGTCTGTCAAATTATAATAAAGACAGTAGATCTAGCTGGTCTGTCATAATATAATAGCGACAGTAGATCTAGCTGGTATGTCATCTTCTAATAGAGACAGTAGATTTAGCTGGTCTGTCATAATATAATAGAGACAGTAGATCTAGCTGGTCTGTCATATTATAATAGAGACAGTAGATCTAGATGGTCTGTCATATTATAATAGAGACAGTAGATCTAGCTGGTCTGTCATTATATAATAGAGCCAGTAGATCCAGCTGGTCTGTCATATTATAATAGAGACAGTAGATCTAGCTGGTCTGTCGTAATATAATAGAGACAGTAGATCATCAATGAGCTTGATGCCTTGATAAGCTCCTTTCCTGAGGACGGCTCACCTCTCACAGTTCTGGGCGACTTTAACCTCCCCACGTCTACCTTTGACTCATTCCTCTCTGCCTCCTTCTTTCCACTCCTCTCCTCTTTTGACCTCACCCTCTCACCTTCCCCCCCTACTCACAAGGCAGGCAATACGCTTGACCTCATCTTTACTAGATGCTGTTCTTCCACTAACCTCATTGCAACTCCCCTCCAAGTCTCCGACCACTACCTTGTATCCTTTTCCTCTCGCTCTCATCCAACACTTCCCACACTGCCCCTACTCTAGATGGTATCGCGCCGTCCCAACCTTCGCTCTCTCTCCCCGCTACTCTCTCCTCTTCCATCCTATCTTCTCTTCCCTCTGCTCAAACTTTCTCCAACCTATCTCCTGATTCTGCCTCCTCAACCCTCCTCTCCTCCCCTTACTGCATCCTTGACTCCCTATGTCCCCTATCCTCCAGGCCGGCTCGGTCCTCCCCTCCCGCTCCGTGGCTCGACGACTCATTGCGAGCTCACAGAACAGGGCTCCGGGCAGCCGGCGGAAATGGAGAAAACATTCGCCTCCCTGCGGACCTTGCATCCTTTCACTCCCTCCTCTCTACATTTTCCTCCTCTGTCTCTGCTGCTAAAGCCACTTTCTACCATTCTAAATTCCAAGCATCTGCCTCTAACCCTAGGAAGCTCTTTGCCACCTTCTCCTCCCTCCTGAATCCTCCCCCCCTCCTCCCTCCTCCCTCTCTGCAGATGACTTCGTCAACCATTTTGAAAAGAAGGTCGATGACATCCGATCCTCGTTTGCTAAGTCAAACGACACCGCTGGTTCTGCTCACACTGCCCTACCCTATGACTGACCTCTTTCTCCCCTCTCTCTCCAGATGAAATCTTGCGTCTTGTGACGGCCGGCTGCCCAACAACCTGCCCGCTTGACCCTATCCCCTCCTCTCTTCTCCAGACCATTTCCGGAGACCTTCTCCCTTACCTCACCTCGCTCATCAACTCATCCCTGACCGCTGGCTACGTCCCTCCCGTCTTCAAGAGAGCGAGAGTTGCACCCCTTCTGAAAAAACCTACACTCGATCCCTCCGATGTCAACAACTACAGACCAGTATCCCTTCTCTCTTTTCTCTCCAAAACTCTTGAGCGTGCCGTCCTTGGCCAGCTCTACCGCTATCTCTCTCAGAATGACCTTCTTGATCCAAATCAGTCAGGTTTCAAGACTAGTCATTCAACTGAGACTGCTCTTCTCTGTATCACGGAGGCGCTCCGCACTGCTAAAGCTAACTCTCTCTCCTCTGCTCTCATCCTTCTAGACCTATCGGCTGCCTTCGATACTATGAACCATCAGATCCTCCTCTCCACCCTCTCCGAGTTGGGCATCTCCGGCGCGGCCCACGCTTGGATTGCGTCCTACCTGACAGGTCGCTCCTACCAGGTGGCGTGGCGAGAATCTGTCTCCTCACCACGCGCTCTCACCACTGGTGTCCCCCAGGCTCTGTTCTAGGCCCTCTCTTATTCTCGCTATACACCAAGTCACTTGGCTCTGTCATAACCTCACATGGTCTCTCCTATCATTGCTATGCAGACGACACACAATTAATCTTCTCCTTTCCCCCTTCTGATGACCAGATGGCGAATCGCATCTCTGCATGTCTGGCAGACATATCAGTGTGGATGACGGATCACCAGCTGAACCTCAGCAAGACGGAGCTCCTCTTCCTCCCGGGGAAGGACTGCCCGTTCCATGATCTCGCCATCACGGTTGACAACTCCATTGTGTCCTCCTCCCAGAGCGCTAAGAACCTTGGCGTGATCCTGGACAACACCCTGACGTTCTCAACTAACATCAAGGCGGTGTCCCGTTCCTGTAGGTTCATGCTCTACAACATCCGCAGAGTACGACCCTGCCTCACACAGGAAGCGGCGCAGGTCCTAATCCAGGCACTTGTCATCTCCCGTCTTGATTACTGCAACTCGCTGTTGGCTGGGCTCCCTGCCTGTGCCATTAAACCCCTACAACTCATCCAGAACGCCGCAGCCCGTCTGGTGTTCAACCTTCCCAAGTTCTCTCACGTCACCCCGCTCCTCCGCTCTCTCCACTGGCTTCCAGTTGAAGCTCGCATCCGCTACAAGACCATGGTGCTCGCCTACGGAGCTGTGAGGGGAACGGCACCTCAGTACCTCCAGGCTCTGATCAGGCCCTACACCCAAACAAGGGCACTGCGTTCATCCACCTCTGGCCTGCTCGCCTCCCTACCACTGAGGAAGTACAGTTCCCGCTCAGCCCAGTCAAAACTGTTCGCTGCTCTGGCCCCCAATGGTGGAACAAACTCCCTCACGACGCCAGGACAGCGGAGTCAATCACCACCTTCCGGAGACACCTGAAACCCCACCTCTTCAAGGAATACCTAGGATAGGGTAAGTAGGGTAAGTAATCCTTCTCACCCCCCTTCTCCCCCAACAAGATTTAGATGCAAGTGGCTGTTCCACTGGTTGTCATAAGGTGTATGCACCAATTTGTAAGTCGCTCTGGATAAGAGCGTCTGCTAAATGACTTAAATGTAAATGTAAATGTAGATCTAGCTGGTCTGTCTTAATACAATAGAGACAGTAGATCTAGCTGGTCTGTCATCTTATAATAGAGACAGTAGATCTAGCTGGTCTGTCATATTATAATAGAGACAGTAGATCTAGCTGGTATGTCATCTTATAATAGAGACAGTCGATCTAGCTGGTCTGTCAAATTATAATAAAGAAAGTAGATCTAGCTGGTATGTCATCTTATAATAGAGACAGTAGATCTAGCTGGTCTGTCATATTATAAAAGAGACAGTAGATCTAGCTGTTCTGTCATAATATAATAGAGACAGTAGATCTAGCTGGTCTGTCATATTATAATAGAGACAGTAGATCTAGATGGTCTGTCATATTATAATAGAGACAGTAGATCTAGCTGGTCTGTCATTATATAATAGAGCCAGTAGATCCAGCTGGTCTGTCATATTATAATAGAGACAGTAGATCTAGCTGGTATGTCATCTTATAATAGAGACAGTCGCTCTAGCTGGTCTGTCAAATTATAATAAAGACAGTAGATCTAGCTGGTCTGTCATATTATAATAGAGACAGTAGATCTAGATGGTCTGTCATATTATAATAGAGGCAGTAGATCTAGCTGGTCTGTCATATTATAATAGAGACAGTAGATCTAGCTGGTCTATCATAATATAATAGAGACAGTAGATCTAGCTGGTCTGTCATCTTATTATAGAGACAGTAGATCTAGCTGGTCTGTCATATTATAATAGAGACAGTAGATCTAGCTGGTATGTCATCTTATAATAGAGACAGTAGATCTAGCTGGTCTGTCATATTATAATAGAGACAGTAGATCTAGCTGGTATGTCATCTGATAATAGAGACAGTAGATCTAGCTGGTCTGTCATATTATAATAGAGACAGTAGATCTAGCTGGTCTGTCATAATATAATAGAGACAGTAGATCTAGCTGGTCTGTCATCTTATAATAGAGACAGTAGATCTAGCTGGTCTGTCATATTATAATAGAGACAGTCGATCTAGCTGGTCTGTCAAATTATAATAAAGAAAGTAGATCTAGCTGGTCTGTCATAATATAATAGCGACAGTAGATCTAGCTGGTATGTCATCTTATAATAGAGACAGTAGATCTAGCTGGTCTGTCATATTATAAAGAGACAGTAGATCTAGCTGGTCTGTCATAATATAATAGAGACAGTAGATCTAGCTGGTCTGTCATAACATAATAGAGACAGTAGATCTAGCTGGTCTGTCATTATATAATAGAGCCAGTAGATCCAGCTGGTCTGTCATATTATAATAGAGACAGTAGATCTAGCTGGTATGTCATCTTATAATAGAGACAGTCGCTCTAGCTGGTCTGTCAAATTATAATAAAGACAGTAGATCTAGCTGGTCTGTCATAATATAATAGCGACAGTAGATCTAGCTGGTCTGTCATCTTATTATAGAGACAGTAGATCTAGCTGGTCTGTCATATTATAATAGAGACAGTAGATCTAGCTGGTATGTCATCTTATAATAGAGACAGTAGATCTAGCTGGTATGTCATCTTATAATAGAGACAGTCGCTCTAGCTGGTCTGTCAAATTATAATAAAGACAGTAGATCTAGCTGGTCTGTCATAATATAATAGCGACAGTAGATCTAGCTGGTATGTCATCTTATAATAGAGACAGTAGATCTATCTGGTATGTCATCTTATAATAGAGACAGTAGATCTGGCTGGTCTGTCATATTATAATAGAGACAGTAGATCTAGCTGGTATATCATCTTATAATAGAGACAGTCGATCTAGCTGGTCTGTCAAATTATAATAAAGACAGTAGATCTAGCTGGTCTGTCATAATATAATAGCGACAGTAGATCTAGCTGGTCTGTCGTAATATAATAGAGACAGTAGATCTAGCTGGTCTGTCTTAATACAATAGAGACAGTAGATCTAGCTGGTCTGTCATCTTATAATAGAGACAGTAGATCTAGCTGGTCTGTCGTAATATAATAGAGACAGTAGATCTAGCTGGTCTGTCATCTTATAATAGAGACAGTAGATCTAGCTGGTCTGTCATATTATAATAGAGACAGTAGATCTAGCTGGTATGTCATCTTATAATAGAGACAGTCGATCTAGCTGGTCTGTCAAATTATAATAAAGAAAGTAGATCTAGCTGGTCTGTCATAATATAATAGCGACAGTAGATCTAGCTGGTATGTCATCTTATAATAGAGACAGTAGATCTAGCTGGTCTGTCATATTATAAAAGAGACAGTAGATCTAGCTGGTCTGTCATAATATAATAGAGACAGTAGATCTAGCTGGTCTGTCATATTATAATAGAGACAGTAGATCTAGATGGTCTGTCATATTATAATAGAGACAGTAGATCTAGCTGGTCTGTCATTATATAATAGAGCCAGTAGATCCAGCTGGTCTGTCATATTATAATAGAGACAGTAGATCTAGCTGGTATGTCATCTTATAATAGAGACAGTCGCTCTAGCTGGTCTGTCAAATTATAATAAAGACAGTAGATCTAGCTGGTCTGTCATATTATAATAGAGACAGTAGATCTAGATGGTCTGTCATGTTATAATAGAGACAGTAGATCTAGCTGGTCTGTCATATTATAATAGAGACAGTAGATCTAGCTGGTCTATCATAATATAATAGAGACAGTAGATCTAGCTGGTCTGTCATCTTATTATAGAGACAGTAGATCTAGCTGGTCTGTCATATTATAATAGAGACAGTAGATCTAGCTGGTATGTCATCTTATAATAGAGACAGTAGATCTAGCTGGTCTGTCATATTATAATAGAGACAGTAGATCTAGCTGGTATGTCATAACATAATAGAGACAGTAGATCTAGCTGGTCTGTCCTTATATAATAGAGCCAGTAGATCCAGCTGGTATGTCATCTTATAATAGAGACAGTCGCTCTTGCTGG
Organism: Oncorhynchus keta; assembly: GCF_023373465.1. NCBI lineage: Eukaryota > Metazoa > Chordata > Actinopteri > Salmoniformes > Salmonidae > Oncorhynchus > Oncorhynchus keta. The sequence continues at coordinate 66,897 of NW_026281941.1, forward strand.
TCTGTCAAATTATAATAAAGACAGTAGATCTAGCTGGTCTGTCATAATATAATAGCGACAGTAGATCTAGCTGGTATGTCATCTTATAATAGAGACAGTAGATCTAGCTGGTATGTCATCTTATAATAGAGACAGTCGATCTAGCTGGTCTGTCAAATTATAATAAAGAAAGTAGATCTAGCTGGTCTGTCATAATATAATAGCGACAGTAGATCTAGCTGGTATGTCATCTTATAATAGAGACAGTAGATCTAGCTGGTCTGTCATATTATAAAAGAGACAGTAGATCTAGCTGGTCTGTCATATAATAGAGACATGTAGATCTAGCTGGTCTGTCATATTATAATAGAGACAGTAGATCTAGCTGGTCTGTCATTATATAATAGAGCCAGTAGATCCAGCTGGTCTGTCATATTATAATAGAGACAGTAGATCTAGCTGGTATGTCATCTTACAATAGAGACAGTCGCTCTAGCTGGTCTGTCAAATTATAATAAAGACAGTAGATCTAGCTGGTCTGTCATAATATAATAGCGACAGTAGATCTAGCTGGTATGTCATCTTATAATAGAGACAGTATATCTAGCTGGTCTGTCATATTATAGAGACAGTAGATCTAGCTGGTCTATCATAATATAATAGAGACAGTAGATCTAGCTGGTCTGTCATCTTATTATAGAGACAGTAGATCTAGCTGGTCTGTCATATTATAATAGAGACAGTAGATCTAGCTGGTATGTCATCTTATAATAGAGACAGTAGATCTAGCTGGTCTGTCATATTATAATAGAGACAGTAGATCTAGCTGGTATGTCATCTTATAATAGAGACAGTAGATCTAGCTGGTCTGTCATATTATAATAGAGACAGTAGATCCAGCTGGTCTGTCATAATATAATAGAGACAGTAGATCTAGCTGGTCTGTCATCTTATAATAGAGACAGTAGATCTAGCTGGTCTGTCATATTATAATAGAGACAGTAGATCTAGCTGGTCTGTCATCTTATAATAGAGACAGTAGATCTAGCTGGTCTGTCATATTATAATAGAGACAGTCGATCTAGCTGGTCTGTCAAATTATAATAAAGAAAGTAGATCTAGCTGGTCTGTCATAATATAATAGCGACAGTAGATCTAGCTGGTATGTCATCTTATAATAGAGACAGTAGATCTAGCTGGTCTGTCATATTATAATAGAGACAGTATATCTAGATGGTCTGTCATATTATAATAGAGACAGTAGATCTAGCTGGTCTGTCATAACATAATAGAGACAGTAGATCTAGCTGGTGTGTCATTATATAATAGAGCCAGTAGATCCAGCTGGTCTGTCATATTATAATAGAGACAGTAGATCTAGCTGGTATGTCATCTTACAATAGAGACAGTCGCTCTAGCTGGTCTGTCAAATTATAATAAAGACAGTAGATCTAGCTGGTCTGTCATAATATAATAGCGACAGTAGATCTAGCTGGTATGTCATCTTATAATAGAGACAGTATATCTAGCTGGTCTGTCATATTATAGAGACAGTAGATCTAGCTGGTCTATCATAATATAATAGAGACAGTAGATCTAGCTGGTCTGTCATCTTATTATAGAGACAGTAGATCTAGCTGGTCTGTCATATTATAATAGAGACAGTAGATCTAGATGGTCTGTCATATTATAACAGAGACAGTAGATCTAGCTGGTCTGTCATATTATAATAGAGACAGTAGATCTAGATGGTCTGTCATATTATAATAGAGACAGTAGATCTAGCTGGTCTGTCATATTATAATAGAGACAGTAGATCTAGCTGGTATGTCATCTTATAATAGAGACAGTAGATCTAGCTGGTCTGTCATATTATAATAGAGACAGTAGATCCAGCTGGTCTGTCATAATATAATAGAGACAGTAGATCTAGCTGGTCTGTCATCTTATAATAGAGACAGTAGATCTAGCTGGTCTGTCATATTATAATAGAGACAGTAGATCTAGCTGGTCTGTCATCTTATAATAGAGACAGTAGATCTAGCTGGTCTGTCATATTATAATAGAGACAGTCGATCTAGCTGGTCTGTCAAATTATAATAAAGAAAGTAGATCTAGCTGGTCTGTCATAATATAATAGCGACAGTAGATCTAGCTGGTATGTCATCTTATAATAGAGACAGTAGATCTAGCTGGTCTGTCATATTATAAAAGAGACAGTAGATCTTGCTGGTCTTTCATAATATAATAGAGACAGTAGATCTAGCTGGTCTGTCATATTATAATAGAGACAGTATATCTAGATGGTCTGTCATATTATAATAGAGACAGTAGATCTAGCTGGTCTGTCATAACATAATAGAGACAGTAGATCTAGCTGGTGTGTCATTATATAATAGAGCCAGTAGATCCAGCTGGTCTGTCATATTATAATAGAGACAGTAGATCTAGCTGGTATGTCATCTTATAATAAAGATAGTAGATCTAGCTGGTCTGTCATAATATAATAGCGACAGTAGATCTAGCTGGTCTGTCATCTTATTATAGAGACAGTAGATCTAGCTGGTCTGTCATATTATAATAGAGACAGTAGATCTAGCTGGTATGTCATCTTATAATAGAGACAGTAGATCTAGCTGGTATGTCATCTTATAATAGAGACAGTCGCTCTAGCTGGTCTGTCAAATTATAATAAAGACAGTAGATCTAGCTGGTCTGTCATAATATAATAGCGACAGTAGATCTAGCTGGTATGTCATCTTATAATAGAGACAGTAGATCTAGCTGGTCTGTCATATTATAATAGAGACAGTAGATCTAGCTGGTATATCATCTTATAATAGAGACAGTCGATCTAGCTGGTCTGTCAAATTATAATAAAGACAGTAGATCTAGCTGGTCTGTCATAATATAATAGCGACAGTAGATCTAGCTGGTATGTCATCTTCTAATAGAGACAGTAGATCTAGCTGGTCTGTCATATTATAATAGAGACAGTAGATCTAGCTGGTCTGTCATAATATAATAGAGACAGTAGATCTAGCTGGTCTGTCATATTATAATAGAGACAGTAGATCTAGCTGGTCTGTCATCTTATAATAGAGACAGTAGATCTAGCTGGTCTGTCATATTATAATAGAGACAGTAGATCTAGTTGGTATGTCATCTTATAATAGAGACAGTCGATCTAGCTGGTCTGTCAAATTCTAATAAAGACAGTAGATCTAGCTGGTCTGTCATAATATAATAGAGACAGTAGATCTAGCTGGTATGTCATAATATAATAGAGACAGTAGATCTAGCTGGTCTGTCATATTATAATAGAGACAGTAGATCTAGATGGTCTGTCATATTATAATAGAGACAGTAGATCTAGCTGGTCTGTCATATTATAAAGAGACAGTAGATCTAGCTGGTCTGTCATAATATAATAGAGACAGTAGATCTAGCTGGTCTGTCATGTTATAATAGAGACAGTAGATCTAGATGGTCTGTCATATTATAATAGAGACAGTAGATCTAGCTGGTCTGTCATAACATAATAGAGACAGTAGATCTAGCTGGTCTGTCATTATATAATAGCGACAGTAGATCTAGCTGGTATGTCATCTTATAATAGAGACAGTAGATCTAGCTGGTATGTCATCTTATAATAGAGACAGTAGATCTAGCTGGTCTGTCATATTATAATAGAGACAGTAGATCTAGCTGGTATGTCATCTTATAATAGAGACAGTCGATCTAGCTGGTCTGTCAAATTATAATAAAGACAGTAGATCTAGCTGGTCTGTCATAATATAATAGCGACAGTAGATCTAGCTGGTATGTCATCTTATAATAGAGACAGTAGATCTAGCTGGTCTGTCATATTATAATAGAGACAGTAGATCTAGCTGGTATGTCATCTTATAATAGAGACAGTCGCTCTTGCTGGTATGTCATCTTATAATAGAGACAGTCGATCTAGCTGGTCTGTCAAATTATAATAAAGAAAGTAGATCTAGCTGGTCTGTCATAATATAATAGCGATAGTAGATCTAGCTGGTATGTAATCTTATAATAGAGACAGTAGATCTAGCTGGTCTGTCATATTATAAAGAGACAGTAGATCTAGCTGGTCTGTCATATAATAGAGACAGTAGATCTAGCTGGTCTGTCATATTATAATTGAGACAGTAGATCTAGCTGGTCTGTCATTATATAATAGAGCCATATAACAGAGACAGTAGATCTAGCTGGTATGTCATCTTATAATAGAGACAGTCGAGACAGTCGCTAGCTGGTCTGTCAAATTATAATAAAGACAGTAGATCTAGCTGGTCTGTCATAATATAATAGCGACAGTAGATCTAGCTGGTATGTCATCTTATAATAGAGACAGTAGATCTAGCTGGTCTGTCATATTATAAAAGAGACAGTAGATCTAGCTGGTCTGTCATAATATAATAGAGACAGTAGATCTAGCTGGTCTGTCATATTATAATAGAGACAGTAGATCTAGATGGTCTGTCATATTATAATAGAGACAGTAGATCTAGCTGGTCTGTCATAACATAATAGAGACAGTAGATCTAGCTAGTCTGTCATTATATAATAGCGACAGTAGATCTAGCTGGTATGTCATCTTATAATAGAGACAGTAGATCTAGCTGGTATGTCATCTTATAATAGAGACAGTAGATCTAGCTGGTCTGTCATATTATAATACAGACAGTAGATCTAGCTGGTATGTCATCTTATAATAGAGACAGTCGCTCTTGCTGGTCTGTCAAATTATAATAAAGACAGTAGATCTAGCTGGTCTGTCATAATATAATAGCGACAGTAGATCTAGCTGGTATGTCATCTTATAATAGAGACAGTAGATCTAGCTGGTCTGTCATATTATAATAGAGACAGTAGATCTAGCTGGTATGTCATCTTATAATAGAGACAGTCGCTCTTGCTGGTCTGTCAAATTATAATAAAGACAGTAGATCTAGCTGGTCTGTCATAATATAATAGAGACAGTAGATCTAGCTGGTATGTCATCTTATAATAGAGACAGTAGATCTAGCTGGTATGTCATCTTATAATAAAGACAGTCGATCTAGCTGGTCTGTAAAATTATAATAAAGAAAGTAGATCTAGCTGGTCTGTCATAATATAATAGCGACAGTAGATCTAGCTGGTATGTAATCTTATAATAGAGACAGTAGATCTAGCTGGTCTGTCATATTATAAAAGAGACAGTAGATCTAGCTGGTCTGTCATATAATAGAGACAGTAGATCTAGCTGGTCTGTCATATTATAATTGAGACAGTAGATCTAGCTGGTCTGTCATTATATAATAGAGCCATATAATAGAGACAGTAGATCTAGCTGGTATGTCATCTTATAATAGAGACAGTCGAGACAGTCGCTCTAGCTGGTCTGTCAAATTATAATAAAGACAGTAGATCTAGCTGGTCTGTCATAATATAATAGCGACAGTAGATCTAGCTGGTATGTCATCTTATAATAGAGACAGTAGATCTAGCTGGTCTGTCATATTATAATAGAGACAGTAGATCTAGCTGGTCTATCATAATATAATAGAGACAGTAGATCTAGCTGGTCTGTCATCTTATTATAGAGACAGTAGATCTAGCTGGTCTGTCATATTATAATAGAGACAGTAGATCTAGCTGGTATGTCATCGTATAATAGAGACAGTAGATCTAGCTGGTCTGTCATATTATAATAGAGACAGTAGATCTAGCTGGTATGTCATCTTATAATAGAGACAGTAGATCTAGCTGGTCTGTCATATTATAATAGAGACAGTAGATCTAGCTGGTATATCATCTTATAATAGAGACAGTCGAACTAGCTGGTGTGTCAAATTATAATAAAGACAGTAGATCTAGCTGGTCTGTCATAATATAATAGCGACAGTAGATCTAGTTGGTATGTCATCTTATAATAGAGACAGTAGATCTAGCTGGTCTGTCATATTATAAAAGAGACAGTAGATCTAGCTGGTCTGTCATAATATAATAGAGACAGTAGATCTAGCTGGTCTGTCATATTATAATAGAGACAGTAGATCTAGCTGGTCTGTCATAACATAATAGAGACAGTAGATCTAGCTGGTCTGTCATTATATAATAGAGACAGTAGATCTAGCTGGTCTGTCATCTTATAATAGAGACAGTAGATCTAGCTGGTCTGTCATATTATAATAGAGACAGTAGATCTAGCTGGTCTGTCGTCTTATAATAGAGACAGTAGATCTAGCTGGTCTGTCATATTATAATAGAGACAGTCGATCTAGCTGGTCTGTCAAATTATAATAAAGAAAGTAGATCTAGCTGGTCTGTCATAATATAATAGCGACAGTAGATCTAGCTGGTATGTCATCTTATAATAGAGACAGTAGATCTAGCTGGTCTGTCATATTATAAAAGAGACAGTAGATCTAGCTGGTCTGTCATAATATAATAGAGACAGTAGATCTAGCTGGTCTGTCGTCTTATAATAGAGACAGTAGATCTAGCTGGTCTGTCATATTATAATAGAGACAGTAGATCTAGCTGGTCTGTCATAATATAATAGAGACAGTAGATCTAGCTGGTCTGTCATATTATAATAGAGACAGTAGATCTAGCTGGTCTGTCATCTTATAATAGAGACAGTAGATCTAGCTGGTCTGTCATATTATAATAGAGACAGTAGATCTAGTTGGTATGTCATCTTATAATAGAGACAGTCGATCTAGCTGGTCTGTCAAATTCTAATAAAGACAGTAGATCTAGCTGGTCTGTCATAATATAATAGCGACAGTAGATCTAGCTGGTATGTCATAATATAATAGAGACAGTAGATCTAGCTGGTCTGTCATATTATAATAGAGACAGTAGATCTAGATGGTCTGTCATATTATAATAGAGACAGTAGATCTAGCTGGTCTGTCATATTATAAAAGAGACAGTAGATCTAGCTGGTCTGTCATAATATAATAGAGACAGTAGATCTAGCTGGTCTGTCATATTATAATAGAGACAGTAGATCTAGATGGTCTGTCATATTATAATAGAGACAGTAGATCTAGCTGGTCTGTCATAACATAATAGAGACAGTAGATCTAGCTGGTCTGTCATTATATAATAGCGACAGTAGATCTAGCTGGTATGTCATCTTATAATAGAGACAGTAGATCTAGCTGGTATGTCATCTTATAATAGAGACAGTAGATCTAGCTGGTCTGTCATATTATAATAGAGACAGTAGATCTAGCTGGTATGTCATCTTATAATAGAGACAGTCGATCTAGCTGGTCTGTCAAATTATAATAAAGACAGTAGATCTAGCTGGTCTGTCATAATATAATAGCGACAGTAGATCTAGCTGGTATGTCATCTTATAATAGAGACAGTAGATCTAGCTGGTCTGTCATATTATAATAGAGACAGTAGATCTAGCTGGTATGTCATCTTATAATAGAGACAGTCGCTCTTGCTGGTATGTCATCTTATAATAGAGACAGTCGATCTAGCTGGTCTGTCAAATTATAATAAAGAAAGTAGATCTAGCTGGTCTGTCATAATATAATAGCGATAGTAGATCTAGCTGGTATGTAATCTTATAATAGAGACAGTAGATCTAGCTGGTCTGTCATATTATAAAAGAGACAGTAGATCTAGCTGGTCTGTCATATAATAGAGACAGTAGATCTAGCTGGTCTGTCATATTATAATTGAGACAGTAGATCTAGCTGGTCTGTCATTATATAATAGAGCCATATAACAGAGACAGTAGATCTAGCTGGTATGTCATCTTATAATAGAGACAGTCGAGACAGTCGCTCTAGCTGGTCTGTCAAATTATAATAAAGACAGTAGATCTAGCTGGTCTGTCATAATATAATAGCGACAGTAGATCTAGCTGGTATGTCATCTTATAATAGAGACAGTAGATCTAGCTGGTCTGTCATATTATAAAAGAGACAGTAGATCTAGCTGGTCTGTCATAATATAATAGAGACAGTAGATCTAGCTGGTCTGTCATATTATAATAGAGACAGTAGATCTAGATGGTCTGTCATATTATAATAGAGACAGTAGATCTAGCTGGTCTGTCATAACATAATAGAGACAGTAGATCTAGCTAGTCTGTCATTATATAATAGCGACAGTAGATCTAGCTGGTATGTCATCTTATAATAGAGACAGTAGATCTAGCTGGTATGTCATCTTATAATAGAGACAGTAGATCTAGCTGGTCTGTCATATTATAATACAGACAGTAGATCTAGCTGGTCTGTCATATTATAATAGAGACAGTAGATCTAGCTGGTATGTCATCTTATAATAGAGACAGTCGATCTAGCTGGTCTGTCAAATTATAATAAAGACAGTAGATCTAGCTGGTCTGTCATAATATAATAGCGACAGTAGATCTAGCTGGTATGTCATCTTATAATAGAGACAGTAGATCTAGCTGGTCTGTCATATTATAATAGAGACAGTAGATCTAGCTGGTATGTCATCTTATAATAGAGACAGTCGCTCTTGCTGGTCTGTCAAATTATAATAAAGACAGTAGATCTAGCTGGTCTGTCATAATATAATAGCGACAGTAGATCTAGCTGGTATGTCATCTTATAATAGAGACAGTAGATCTAGCTGGTATGTCATCTTATAATAAAGACAGTCGATCTAGCTGGTCTGTAAAATTATAATAAAGAAAGTAGATCTAGCTGGTCTGTCATAATATAATAGCGACAGTAGATCTAGCTGGTATGTAATCTTATAATAGAGACAGTAGATCTAGCTGGTCTGTCATATTATAAAAGAGACAGTAGATCTAGCTGGTCTGTCATATAATAGAGACAGTAGATCTAGCTGGTCTGTCATATTATAATTGAGACAGTAGATCTAGCTGGTCTGTCATTATATAATAGAGCCATATAATAGAGACAGTAGATCTAGCTGGTATGTCATCTTATAATAGAGACAGTCGAGACAGTCGCTCTAGCTGGTCTGTCAAATTATAATAAAGACAGTAGATCTAGCTGGTCTGTCATAATATAATAGCGACAGTAGATCTAGCTGGTATGTCATCTTATAATAGAGACAGTAGATCTAGCTGGTCTGTCATATTATAATAGAGACAGTAGATCTAGCTGGTCTATCATAATATAATAGAGACAGTAGATCTAGCTGGTCTGTCATATTATAATAGAGACAGTAGATCTAGCTGGTCTGTCATATTATAATAGAGACAGTAGATCTAGCTGGTATGTCATCGTATAATAGAGACAGTAGATCTAGCTGGTCTGTCATATTATAATAGAGACAGTAGATCTAGCTGGTATGTCATCTTATAATAGAGACAGTAGATCTAGCTGGTCTGTCATATTATAATAGAGACAGTAGATCTAGCTGGTATATCATCTTATAATAGAGACAGTCGAACTAGCTGGTGTGTCAAATTATAATAAAGACAGTAGATCTAGCTGGTCTGTCATAATATAATAGCGACAGTAGATCTAGTTGGTATGTCATCTTATAATAGAGACAGTAGATCTAGCTGGTCTGTCATATTATAAAGAGACAGTAGATCTAGCTGGTCTGTCATAATATAATAGAGACAGTAGATCTAGCTGGTCTGTCATATTATAATAGAGACAGTAGATCTAGCTGGTCTGTCATAACATAATAGAGACAGTAGATCTAGCTGGTCTGTCATTATATAATAGAGACAGTAGATCTAGCTGGTCTGTCATCTTATAATAGAGACAGTAGATCTAGCTGGTCTGTCATATTATAATAGAGACAGTAGATCTAGCTGGTCTGTCGTCTTATAATAGAGACAGTAGATCTAGCTGGTCTGTCATATTATAATAGAGACAGTCGATCTAGCTGGTCTGTCAAATTATAATAAAGAAAGTAGATCTAGCTGGTCTGTCATAATATAATAGCGACAGTAGATCTAGCTGGTATGTCATCTTATAATAGAGACAGTAGATCTAGCTGGTCTGTCATATTATAAAGAGACAGTAGATCTAGCTGGTCTGTCATAATATAATAGAGACAGTAGATCTAGCTGGTCTGTCGTCTTATAATAGAGACAGTAGATCTAGCTGGTCTGTCATATTATAATAGAGACAGTCGATCTAGCTGGTCTGTCAAATTATAATAAAGAAAGTAGATCTAGCTGGTCTGTCATAATATAATAGCGACAGTAGATCTAGCTGGTCTGTCATATTATAAAAGAGACAGTAGATCTAGCTGGTCTGTCATAATATAATAGAGACAGTAGATCTAGCTGGTCTGTCATATTATAATAGAGACAGTAGATCTAGCTGGTCTGTCATAACATAATAGAGACAGTAGATCTAGCTGGTCTGTCATTATATAATAGAGCCAGTAGATCCAGCTGGACTGTCATATTTTAATAGAGACAGTAGATCTAGCTGGTATGTCATCTTATAATAGAGACAGTCGCTCTAGATGGTCTGTCAAATTATAATAAAGACAGTAGATCTAGCTGGTCTGTCATAATATAATAGCGACAGTAGATCTAGCTGGTATGTCATCTTCTAATAGAGACAGTAGATCTAGCTGGTCTGTCATATTATAATAGAGACAGTAGATCTAGCTGGTCTGTCATAATATAAGAGACAGTAGATCTAGCTGGTCTGTCATATTATAATAGAGACAGTAGATCTAGCTGGTCTGTCATAACATAATAGAGACAGTAGATCTAGCTGGTCTGTCATTATATAATAGAGCCAGTAGATCCAGCTGGTCTGTCATATTTTAATAAAGACAGTAGATCTAGCTGGTCTGTCATAATATAATAGCGACAGTAGATCTAGCTGGTATGTCATCTTATAATAGAGACAGTAGATCTAGCTGGTCTGTCATATTATAATAGAGACAGTAGATCTAGCTGGTCTATCATAATATAATAGAGACAGTAGATCTAGCTGGTCTGTCATCTTATTATAGAGACAGTAGATCTAGCTGGTCTGTCATATTATAATAGAGACAGTAGATCTAGCTGGTATGTCATCGTATAATAGAGACAGTAGATCTAGCTGGTCTGTCATATTATAATAGAGACAGTAGATCTAGCTGGTATGTCATCTTATAATAGAGACAGTAGATCTAGCTGGTCTGTCATATTATAATAGAGACAGTAGATCCAGCTGGTCTGTCATAATATAATAGAGACAGTAGATCTAGCTGGTCTGTCATCTTATAATAGAGACAGTAGATCTAGCTGGTCTGTCATATTATAATAGAGACAGTAGATCTAGCTGGTCTGTCGTCTTATAATAGAGACAGTAGATCTAGCTGGTCTGTCATATTATAATAGAGACAGTCGATCTAGCTGGTCTGTCAAATTATAATAAAGAAAGTAGATCTAGCTGGTCTGTCATAATATAATAGAGACAGTAGATCTAGCTGGTCTGTCGTCTTATAATAGAGACAGTAGATCTAGCTGGTCTGTCATACTATAATAGAGACAGTCGATCTAGCTGGTCTGTCAAATTATAATAAAGAAAGTAGATCTAGCTGGTCTGTCATAATATAATAGCGACAGTAGATCTAGCTGGTCTGTCATATTATAAAAGAGACAGTAGATCTAGCTGGTCTGTCATAATATAATAGAGACAGTAGATCTAGCTGGTCTGTCATATTATAATAGAGACAGTAGATCTAGCTGGTCTGTCATAACATAATAGAGACAGTAGATCTAGCTGGTCTGTCATTATATAATAGAGCCAGTAGATCCAGCTGGTCTGTCATATTTTAATAGAGACAGTAGATCTAGCTGGTATGTCATCTTATAATAGAGACAGTCGCTCTAGCTGGTCTGTCAAATTATAATAAAGACAGTAGATCTAGCTGGTCTGTCATAATATAATAGCGACAGTAGATCTAGCTGGTATGTCATCTTCTAATAGAGACAGTAGATCTAGCTGGTCTGTCATATTATAATAGAGACAGTAGATCTAGCTGGTCTGTCATAATATAATAGAGACAGTAGATCTAGCTGGTCTGTCATATTATAATAGAGACAGTAGATCTAGCTGGTCTGTCATAACATAATAGAGACAGTAGATCTAGCTGGTATGTCATTATATAATAGAGCCAGTAGATCCAGCTGGTCTGTCATATTTTAATAAAGACAGTAGATCTAGCTGGTCTGTCATAATATAATAGCGACAGTAGATCTAGCTGGTATGTCATCTTATAATAGAGACAGTAGATCTAGCTGGTCTGTCATATTATAATAGAGACAGTAGATCTAGCTGGTCTATCATAATATAATAGAGACAGTAGATCTAGCTGGTCTGTCATCTTATTATAGAGACAGTAGATCTAGCTGGTCTGTCATATTATAATAGAGACAGTAGATCTAGCTGGTATGTCATCGTATAATAGAGACAGTAGATCTAGCTGGTCTGTCATATTATAATAGAGACAGTAGATCTAGCTGGTATGTCATCTTATAATAGAGACAGTAGATCTAGCTGGTCTGTCATAATATAATAGAGACAGTAGATCTAGCTGGTCTGTCATATTATAATAGAGACAGTAGATCTAGCTGGTCTGTCATAACATAATAGAGACAGTAGATCTAGCTGGTATGTCATTATATAATAGAGCCAGTAGATCCAGCTGGTCTGTCATATTTTAATAAAGACAGTAGATCTAGCTGGTCTGTCATAATATAATAGCGACAGTAGATCTAGCTGGTATGTCATCTTATAATAGAGACAGTAGATCTAGCTGGTCTGTCATATTATAATAGAGACAGTAGATCTAGCTGGTCTATCATAATATAATAGAGACAGTAGATCTAGCTGGTCTGTCATCTTATTATAGAGACAGTAGATCTAGCTGGTCTGTCATATTATAATAGAGACAGTAGATCTAGCTGGTATGTCATCGTATAATAGAGACAGTAGATCTAGCTGGTCTGTCATATTATAATAGAGACAGTAGATCTAGCTGGTCTGTCATATTATAATAGAGACAGTAGATCTAGCTGGTATGTCATCGTATAATAGAGACAGTAGATCTAGCTGGTATGTCATCTTATAATAGAGACAGTAGATCTAGCTGGTCTGTCATATTATAATAGAGACAGTAGATCCAGCTGGTCTGTCATAATATAATAGAGACAGTAGATCTAGCTGGTCTGTCATCTTATAATAGAGACAGTAGATCTAGCTGGTCTGTCATTATATAATAGAGCCAGTAGATCCAGCTGGTCTGTCATATTTTAATAGAGACAGTAGATCTAGCTGGTATGTCATCTTATAATAGAGACAGTCGCTCTAGCTGGTCTGTCAAATTATAATAAAGACAGTAGATCTAGCTGGTCTGTCATAATATAATAGCGACAGTAGATCTAGCTGGTATGTCATCTTCTAATAGAGACAGTAGATCTAGCTGGTCTGTCATATTATAATAGAGACAGTAGATCTAGCTGGTCTGTCATAATATAATAGAGACAGTAGATCTAGCTGGTCTGTCATATTATAATAGAGACAGTAGATCTAGCTGGTCTGTCATAACATAATAGAGACAGTAGATCTAGCTGGTATGTCATTATATAATAGAGCCAGTAGATCCAGCTGGTCTGTCATATTTTAATAAAGACAGTAGATCTAGCTGGTCTGTCATAATATAATAGAGACAGTAGATCTAGCTGGTATGTCATCTTATAATAGAGACAGTAGATCTAGCTGGTCTGTCATATTATAATAGAGACAGTAGATCTAGCTGGTCTATCATAATATAATAGAGACAGTAGATCTAGCTGGTCTGTCATCTTATTATAGAGACAGTAGATCTAGCTGGTCTGTCATATTATAATAGAGACAGTAGATCTAGCTGGTATGTCATCGTATAATAGAGACAGTAGATCTAGCTGGTCTGTCATATTATAATAGAGACAGTAGATCTAGCTGGTATGTCATCTTATAATAGAGACAGTAGATCTAGCTGGTATGTCATCTTATAATAGAGACAGTAGATCTAGCTGGTCTGTCATATTATAATAGAGACAGTAGATCTAGCTGGTCTATCATAATATAATAGAGACAGTAGATCTAGCTGGTCTGTCATCTTATTATAGAGACAGTAGATCTAGCTGGTCTGTCATATTATAATAGAGACAGTAGATCTAGCTGGTATGTCATCGTATAATAGAGACAGTAGATCTAGCTGGTCTGTCATATTATAATAGAGACAGTAGATCCAGCTGGTCTGTCATAATATAATAGAGACAGTAGATCTAGCTGGTCTGTCATCTTATAATAGAGACAGTAGATCTAGCTGGTCTGTCATATTATAATAGAGACAGTAGATCTAGCTGGTCTGTCGTCTTATAATAGAGACAGTAGATCTAGCTGGTCTGTCATATTATAATAGAGACAGTCGATCTAGCTGGTCTGTCAAATTATAATAAAGAAAGTAGATCTAGCTGGTCTGTCATAATATAATAGCGACAGTAGATCTAGCTGGTATGTCATCTTATAATAGAGACAGTAGATCTAGCTGGTCTGTCATATTATAAAAGAGACAGTAGATCTAGCTGGTCTGTCATAATATAATAGAGACAGTAGATCTAGCTGGTCTGTCGTCTTATAATAGAGACAGTAGATCTAGCTGGTCTGTCATATTATAATAGAGACAGTCGATCTAGCTGGTCTGTCAAATTATAATAAAGAAAGTAGATCTAGCTGGTCTGTCATAATATAATAGCGACAGTAGATCTAGCTGGTATGTCATCTTCTAATAGAGACAGTAGATCTAGCTGGTCTGTCATATTATAATAGAGACAGTAGATCTAGCTGGTATGTCATCGTATAATAGAGACAGTAGATCTAGCTGGTCTGTCATATTATAATAGAGACAGTAGATCTAGCTGGTATGTCATCTTATAATAGAGACAGTAGATCTAGCTGGTCTGTCATATTATAATAGAGACAGTAGATCCAGCTGGTCTGTCATCCATAATAGAGACAGTAGATCTAGCTGGTCTGTCATCTTATAATAGAGACAGTAGATCTAGCTGGTCTGTCATATTATAATAGAGACAGTAGATCTAGCTGGTCTGTCGTCTTATAATAGAGACAGTAGATCTAGCTGGTCTGTCATATTATAATAGAGACAGTCGATCTAGCTGGTCTGTCAAATTATAATAAAGAAAGTAGATCTAGCTGGTCTGTCATAATATAATAGAGACAGTAGATCTAGCTGGTCTGTCGTCTTATAATAGAGACAGTAGATCTAGCTGGTCTGTCATATTATAATAGAGACAGTCGATCTAGCTGGTCTGTCAAATTATAATAAAGAAAGTAGATCTAGCTGGTCTGTCATAATATAATAGCGACAGTAGATCTAGCTGGTCTGTCATATTATAAAAGAGACAGTAGATCTAGCTGGTCTGTCATAATATAATAGAGACAGTAGATCTAGCTGGTCTGTCATATTATAATAGAGACAGTAGATCTAGCTGGTCTGTCATAATATAATAGAGACAGTAGATCTAGCTGGTCTGTCATTTATAATAGAGCCAGTAGATCCAGCTGGTCTGTCATATTTTAATAGAGACAGTAGATCTAGCTGGTATGTCATCTTATAATAGAGACAGTCGCTCTAGCTGGTCTGTCAAATTATAATAAAGACAGTAGATCTAGCTGGTCTGTCATAATATAATAGCGACAGTAGATCTAGCTGGTATGTCATCTTCTAATAGAGACAGTAGATCTAGCTGGTCTGTCATATTATAATAGAGACAGTAGATCTAGCTGGTCTGTCATAATATAATAGAGACAGTAGATCTAGCTGGTCTGTCATATTATAATAGAGACAGTAGATCTAGCTGGTCTGTCATAACATAATAGAGACAGTAGATCTAGCTGGTATGTCATTATATAATAGAGCCAGTAGATCCAGCTGGTCTGTCATATTTTAATAAAGACAGTAGATCTAGCTGGTCTGTCATAATATAATAGCGACAGTAGATCTAGCTGGTATGTCATCTTATAATAGAGACAGTAGATCTAGCTGGTCTGTCATATTATAATAGAGACAGTAGATCTAGCTGGTCTATCATAATATAATAGAGACAGTAGATCTAGCTGGTCTGTCATCTTATTATAGAGACAGTAGATCTAGCTGGTCTGTCATATTATAATAGAGACAGTAGATCTAGCTGGTATGTCATCGTATAATAGAGACAGTAGATCTAGCTGGTCTGTCATATTATAATAGAGACAGTAGATCTAGCTGGTCTGTCATCTTATAATAGAGACAGTAGATCTAGCTGGTCTGTCATATTATAATAGAGACAGTAGATCTAGCTGGTCTGTCATAATATAATAGAGACAGTAGATCTAGCTGGTCTGTCATCTTATTATAGAGACAGTAGATCTAGCTGGTCTGTCATATTATAATAGAGACAGTAGATCTAGCTGGTATGTCATCGTATAATAGAGACAGTAGATCTAGCTGGTCTGTCATATTATAATAGAGACAGTAGATCCAGCTGGTCTGTCATAATATAATAGAGACAGTAGATCTAGCTGGTCTGTCATCTTATAATAGAGACAGTAGATCTAGCTGGTCTGTCATATTATAATAGAGACAGTAGATCTAGCTGGTCTGTCGTCTTATAATAGAGACAGTAGATCTAGCTGGTCTGTCATATTATAATAGAGACAGTAGATCTAGCTGGTCTGTCAAATTATAATAAAGAAAGTAGATCTAGCTGGTCTGTCATAATATAATAGAGACAGTAGATCTAGCTGGTATGTCATCTTATAATAGAGACAGTAGATCTAGCTGGTCTGTCATATTATAAAAGAGACAGTAGATCTAGCTGGTCTGTCATAATATAATAGAGACAGTAGATCTAGCTGGTCTGTCGTCTTATAATAGAGACAGTAGATCTAGCTGGTCTGTCATATTATAATAGAGACAGTCGATCTAGCTGGTCTGTCAAATTATAATAAAGAAAGTAGATCTAGCTGGTCTGTCATAATATAATAGCGACAGTAGATCTAGCTGGTATGTCATCTTATAATAGAGACAGTAGATCTAGCTGGTCTGTCATATTATAATAGAGACAGTAGATCTAGCTGGTATGTCATCGTATAATAGAGACAGTAGATCTAGCTGGTCTGTCATATTATAATAGAGACAGTAGATCTAGCTGGTATGTCATCTTATAATAGAGACAGTAGATCTAGCTGGTCTGTCATATTATCATAGAGACAGTAGATCCAGCTGGTCTGTCATAATATAATAGAGACAGTAGATCTAGCTGGTCTGTCATCTTATAATAGAGACAGTAGATCTAGCTGGTCTGTCATATTATAATAGAGACAGTAGATCTAGCTGGTCTGTCATCTTATAATAGAGACAGTAGATCTAGCTGGTCTGTCATATTATAATAGAGACAGTCGATCTAGCTGGTCTGTCAAATTATAATAAAGAAAGTAGATCTAGCTGGTCTGTCATAATATAATAGAGACAGTAGATCTAGCTGGTCTGTCGTCTTATAATAGAGACAGTAGATCTAGCTGGTCTGTCATATTATAATAGAGACAGTCGATCTAGCTGGTCTGTCAAATTATAATAAAGAAAGTAGATCTAGCTGGTCTGTCATAATATAATAGAGACAGTAGATCTAGCTGGTCTGTCATATTATAAAAGAGACAGTAGATCTAGCTGGTCTGTCATAATATAATAGAGACAGTAGATCTAGCTGGTCTGTCATATTATAATAGAGACAGTAGATCTAGCTGGTCTGTCATAACATAATAGAGACAGTAGATCTAGCTGGTCTGTCATTATATAATAGAGCCAGTAGATCCAGCTGGTCTGTCATATTTTAATAGAGACAGTAGATCTAGCTGGTATGTCATCTTATAATAGAGACAGTAGATCTAGCTGGTCTGTCAAATTATAATAAAGACAGTAGATCTAGCTGGTCTGTCATAATATAATAGAGACAGTAGATCTAGCTGGTATGTCATCTTCTAATAGAGACAGTAGATCTAGCTGGTCTGTCATATTATAATAGAGACAGTAGATCTAGCTGGTCTGTCATAATATAATAGAGACAGTAGATCTAGCTGGTCTGTCATATTATAATAGAGACAGTAGATCTAGCTGGTCTGTCATAACATAATAGAGACAGTAGATCTAGCTGGTATGTCATTATATAATAGAGCCAGTAGATCCAGCTGGTCTGTCATATTTTAATAAAGACAGTAGATCTAGCTGGTCTGTCATAATATAATAGCGACAGTAGATCTAGCTGGTATGTCATCTTATAATAGAGACAGTAGATCTAGCTGGTCTGTCATATTATAATAGAGACAGTAGATCTAGCTGGTCTATCATAATATAATAGAGACAGTAGATCTAGCTGGTCTGTCATCTTATTATAGAGACAGTAGATCTAGCTGGTCTGTCATATTATAATAGAGACAGTAGATCTAGCTGGTATGTCATCGTATAATAGAGACAGTAGATCTAGCTGGTCTGTCATATTATAATAGAGACAGTAGATCTAGCTGGTATGTCATCTTATAATAGAGACAGTAGATCTAGCTGGTCTGTCATATTATAATAGAGACAGTAGATCCAGCTGGTCTGTCATAATATAATAGAGACAGTAGATCTAGCTGGTCTGTCATCTTATAATAGAGACAGTAGATCTAGCTGGTCTGTCATTATATAATAGAGCCAGTAGATCCAGCTGGTCTGTCATATTTTAATAGAGACAGTAGATCTAGCTGGTATGTCATCTTATAATAGAGACAGTCGCTCTAGCTGGTCTGTCATACCTTAAGGGAAGAATTCGGCAGTACCTGTATGGTTAGTGAGAAAGTCCATATTGCAAATGTACGGTCCCTTACTAGACGTCCGAAATCGTTTGTAAAATTCGCGGACGGCGTCGGGCCGAGCGGCAGGGCCGGACCTACCAGGAAGTCATCAAATGAACGTTGTCGGACATTCGGTTTCCGTTTTACAAAAATAATAAGATTTATGTCATTTTTCCCATGTCCCGGAAATTCCCACAAGAGGGCATAAGCAATCATATGGCTATTGCTACAAAACATCACGATTCACGACGGGGCCTTATCTCGAAAACTGAAAATATTTAGAAGCCGAAACTCGGTGAGCGTAGGGGCGGCATAATGGGCAGTTGGCCCCGAACAAGATGGCGTCTAGGCCTCAACGGTTTTTGAGTTATGGCCATTTATCTGGGATTAAAGGTCCAAAATGAAAAGAGAGAAATTATTTTTCCACTTCACGTCAAAGTCAAGGAGCCTCCGGTGTCAATAAAAAAAGAACCAGCCATTTATCTATCGTCATTTAAGAGAAATCGTACAACGACACCTTGGTGATGTTCACGGATAGGTGTTTTTTTTTCAACGGTTACAGATCCAGTTGCAGGTTGTTCTTACGAATCTTTTTAAAGTGTGCTGCGGAGCTCTGCGAGATTTCTGTGATTTTCTATGATTTTCTGAAATAACACACACTCACTAAACCCTCCGTAAATAACTCAGTTCTTAACGTAAAGACTTAAAACTCGGGATTCTGTAAAGGCATACCCCAATCATGATATGAGTTTATTTATAGCTTCCTGTGCCAACCGGAAGTGCCTTTAATGGTGTCACAGTGGCAGTTTCCATGGGTTAAAAAGGTCAGATCTTTTCAAAACTTCATATGTGTGACTAGGTAACCCTCATGAACTGTAAATCAGTCATTTCTCCCAACAGATGTCAAAGAAAATCTCTCACACGCACACACAGCAAGGATGGAGTGAAAAGTGCGGTTCTCAAAGACACAGAGAGCAGGCAATGGCATAAACATAATAATCTCTAGGCCGTGCCGAGTTCAACGAGATATCCCGCTTGACCGTAGCTCGCTCGGTCTGAGCGCAGCGACCATTAGAAAAGTAGGCCCAAAATGAAGCCTGCCCCACAACGTCATTTGCTTTTGGGTGACAGTGAGAGAACCGTTAGGGTGAGAAGCACAATTCGACCTCAGGTATGTTCCTAAGGTCCTTCCGATCCGTGCAAGCCTAACGTTGACAGTGTGGCATTAACCCTTAATAGTTAAAAGATGGTGTTTACTTCAAAAAGTTTGCATTGATTTCTCTCCCCATAGGAATACATTGCCTTTACCCCTAAATTCAACCTGAAGTCTATATGGGTTATGAATGCCGTATGAACCTGTCTTTGGTAACAGTCCATCAGGCCAGTATGAGGTCTACCTGTGTTGATTCTAAGCTTCCTGGACCAACCGGAAGTGGTTAAAATCACCCTAAAAGTGTTTTTCCATTACCTGCCTGCAGTTTGATAGACATAGTGCATTCAACCCTGTGTAAATCAGTCAATTCTTAACGTAAGGACTTAAAACTCAGGATTCTGTAAAATCATAGCCCAGTGAGGATATGTGTTGACTTATAGCTTCCTGTGACAACCGGAAGTGCCTTAATTGGTGTCTCAGGGGCTGTTTCGAGGGTTAAAAAAGTCAGATCTGTCCAAAACTTCATATGTGTGATTAGGCAACCCCCATGAACTGTCAATCAGTCATTTTTCCCATAAAATTTCAAAGGAAAACTAAATCACACAGACACACAACTTGGAAGGAGGGACGTATTGGGGTTTGTAGAGACAGACAGTGCCTCCAATAGTTAGCTTTGTTCGAGCTAAAAAAGAACCGTCAGACCTAGAGTTCCGAAACTTTAGAAACCTGTTCTAGGCCTCGGGTCGATAGTGCGTGGTGAGTTAGGTGGCTCTAGAAGGTTCTCGGACCGAGAAATAGCCTCGTACATTTGCAATGTCTTCAATTCATTTTGACCATTACGAAAATGGCGACATTTAGAAAAGTCTCAGAGACACAAGACTAGGTGCATTGAAACCGGCTCGGGCCATAGAGACGGACCCCAACGTTTCGGTCCGATAGCTCATTCAAGGACCCCATAGCAAGGCATTGAAAAAAATGGATTTTCAGCACCAATTAGGGTTTTACTCGGGCACCGAAGGACCTATCGAGCCGAAACTCGGGATTCGGGGTCGCCTCACATAGGCCTTCACATAATGTCTGACCTGGACCCGCAGCTAGAACGTAACTATGTGTTTTACGTTTTTATTATGTTTTAAACTAATGGCGCTGTGAATTATGGGCCTGCTCTGACATATGTGATAGTTGGCTTCTAAATGAGTTGGAAAAAGTGGGTTTGGTGTCAATTGGTATCAGTTTGGTGTCAGAATGACATCTAATTGACTGGTGGACACTGACTTGCTAGTTGACTTTTGTACATTAGCAATATGTTTAAACGGAGAGGGACCATCACCAAAATGGCATTCTGAAATCAACACAAAAAATGGCATCACCATAGTCTCCAGGCTGTGCAGAGTTCAACGAGACGCCCCGCTTGACCGTAGCTCGCTCTGAGTGCAGCGACCTTGAAAAAAAAGAAGGCGCAAAAGGAAGGCTGGCCCTCAATGTCATTTGCTTTTGGGTGACAGTGAGAGAACCGTTAGGGTGAGAAGCACAATTCGACCTCGGGTACGTTCCTAAGGTCCTCCCGATCCGTGCAAGCCTAACCTTGACCCTGTGGCATTAACCCTTAACAGTTAAAAGAAGGTGTTTACATCAAAGAGTTTGCATTGACTTCTCTCCCCATAGGAATACATTGCCTGCACCTCTAAATTCAACCTGAAGCCTATGTGGGTTATGAATGCCTTATGAACCTGTCTTCTATGACAGTCCATCAGACCACTATGAGGTCTACCTGTGTCGATTCTAAGCTTCCTGGAGCAACCGGAAGTGGTTAGATTGACCCAAAAGGAGTTTTGATGTACATAACCTTCAAAGGTGAAAATGACTGCATTCAACACTGTGTAGATCATAGATCAGTCAATTCTTAACTTAAAGACTTAAAACTCAGGATTCTGTAAGTGTTTATGTCAATCAAGACATGTGTTTACTTATAGCTTCCTGTGCCAACCGGAAGTGCCTTTAATTGGGTCACACTGTCTGTTTTGAAGGGTTAGAAAAGTCACATCTCTCCAAAACTTCATATGTGTGACCAGGTAACCCTCCTAAACTGTAAATCAGTCATTTCTCCCAGCAGATGTCAAAGAAAAGCTCTCACACGCACACACAGCAAGGATGGAGTGAAAAAGTGTGGTTCTTAAAGACACAGAGAGCAGGCAATGGCATAAACATAATGTCTAGGCCGTGCCGAGTTCAACGAGATATCCCGCTTGACCGTAGCTCGCTCGGTCTGAGCGCAGCGACCATTAGAAAAGTAGGCCCAAAATGAAGCCTGCCCCACAACGTCATTTGCTTTTGGGTGACAGTGAGAGAACCGTTAGGGTGAGAAGCACAATTCGACCTCAGGTACGTTCCTAAGGTCCTTCCGATCCGTGCAAGCCTAACGTTGACCGTGTGGCATTAACCCTTAATAGTTAAAGAAGGTGTTTACTTCAAATAGTTTGCATTGACTTCTCTCCCCATAGGAATACATTGCCTGCACCCCTAAATTCAACCTGAAGTCTATATGGGTTATGAATGCCGTATGAACCTGTCTTTGATAACAGTCCATCAGGCCAGTATGAGGTCTACCTGTGTTGATTCTAGGCTTCCTGGACCAACCGGAAGTGGTTAAAATCACCCTAAAAGTGTTTTTCCATTACCTGCCTGCAGTTTGATAGACATAGTGCATTCAACCCTGTGTAAATCAGTCAATTCTTAACGTAAGGACTTAAAACTCAGGATTCTGTAAAATCATAGCCCAGTGAGGATATGTGTTGACTTATAGCTTCCTGTGCCAACCGGAAGTGCCTTTAATGATGTCACAGTGGCAGTTTCCAAGGGTTAAAAAAGGTCAGATCTTTTCAAAACTTCATATGTGTGACTAGGTAACCCTCATGAACTGTAAATCAGTCATTTCTCCCAACAGATGTCAAAGAAAAGCTCTCACACGCACACACAGCAAGGCTGGAGTGAAAAGTGCGGTTCTCAAAGACACAGAGAGCAGGCAATGGCATAAACATAATCTCTAGGCCGTGCCGAGTTCAACGAGATATCCCGCTTGACCGTAGCTCGCTCGGTCTGAGCGCAGCGACCATTAGAAAAGTAGGCCCAAAATGAAGCCTGCCCCACAACGTCATTTGCTTTTGGGTGACAGTGAGAGAACCGTTAGGGTGAGAAGCACAATTCGACCTCAGGTACGTTCCTAAGGTCCTTCCGATCCGTGCAAGCCTAACGTTGACCGTGTGGCATTAACCCTTAATAGTTAAAAGAAGGTGTTTACTTCAAATAGTTTGCATTGACTTCTCTCCCCATAGGAATACATTGCCTGCACCCCTAAATTCAACCTGAAGTCTATATGGGTTATGAATGCCGTATGAACCTGTCTTTGATAACAGTCCATCAGGCCAGTATGAGGTCTACCTGTGTTGATTCTAGGCTTCCTGGACCAACCGGAAGTGGTTAAAATCACCCTAAAAGTGTTTTTCCATTACCTGCCTGCAGTTTGATAGACATAGTGCATTCAACCCTGTGTAAATCAGTCAATTCTTAACGTAAGGACTTAAAACTCAGGATTCTGTAAAAGCATAGCCCAGTGAGGATATGTGTTGACTTATAGCTTCCTGTGACAACCGGAAGTGCCTTAATTGGTGTCTCAGGGGCTGTTTCGAGGGGTTAAAAAAGTCAGATCTGTCCAAAACTTCATATGTGTGATTAGGCAACCCCCATGAACTGTAAATCAGTCATTTTTCCCATAAAATTTCAAAGGAAAACTAAATCACACAGACACACAACTTGGAAGGAGGGACGTATTGGGGTTTGTAGAGACAGACAGTGCCTCCAATAGATAGCTTTGTTCGAGCTAAAAAAGAACCGTCAGACCTAGAGTTCCGAAACTTTAGAATCCTGTTCTAGACCTCAGGTCGATAGTGCGTGGTGAGTTACGTGGCTCTAGACGGTTCTCGGACCGAGAAACAGCCTCGTGACATTTGCAATGACTTCAATTCATTTTGACCATTACGAAAATGGCGACATTTAGAAAAGTCTCAGAGACACAAGACTAGGTGCATTGGAACCGGCTCGGCCCATAGAGACGGACCCCAACGTTTCGGTCCGATTGCTCATTCAAGGACCCCATAGCAAGGCATGGAAAAAAGTGGATTTTCAGCACCAATTAGGGTTTTACTCGGGCACCGAAGGACCTATCGAGCCGAAACTCGGGATTCGGGGTCGCCTCACATAGGCCTTCACATAATGTCTGACCTGGACCCGCAGCTAGAACGTAACTATGTGTTTTACGTTTTATTATGTTTTAAACTAAAGGCGCTGTGAATTATGGGCCTGCTCTGACATATATGATAGTTGGCTTCTAAATGAGTTGGAAAAAGTGGGTTTGGTGTCAATTGGTATCAGTTTGGTGTCAAAATGACATCTAATTGACTGATGGACACTGACTTGCTAGTTGACTTTTGTACATTAGCAATATGTTTAAACGGAGAGGGACCATCACCAAAAGTGACATTCTGAAATCAACCCTAACGAGCCATGGAGATGAACCAGAATCACTGCCCAGCTATCCCGAGTTCATCGGGCCAGTCAATTTCACATTCCTGCAGGATTTTTATAGCATGACAAATTCGTGATGGTACCTGCCCATTGAACCATATTGCAAATGCACAGTGACTTTGCAAAAGTGAGAAAACATAAACAAATGGACATGATGAAATCAACACAACGAGTGATGGAAATGTACAACTATCACTGCTCAGCCATCCTGTGTCCATCAGACCAGTCAATTTTGCATTTTTGAGCATGTCAAATTTCATATGGTAAATGCACATTGAAACATATTGCAAATGCGCGCGCACTTGCAATATGATTCTATAGTGTAAAAACATCACCTAATGGACATGATGAAATCAACACAACGAGTGATGGAAATGTACAACTATCACTGCCCGGCCATCCTGTGTTCCCATAGCGAGCATTAATATCAGAATGACCGGTAAATGCATTTACAACCATATTTTTATTTTTGGGTTACCAGTTGCACAACAATGCACGTGCATTTGCAATATGATTCTATAGTGAAAACATCACCTAATGGACATGATGAAATCAACACAACGAGTGATGGAAATGTACAACTATCACTGCTCGGCCATCCTGTGTCCATCAGACCAGTCAATTTTGCATTTTTGAGCATGTCAAATTTCATATGGTAAATGCACATTGAAACATATTGCAAAATGCGCGCGCACTTGCAATATGATTCTATAGTAAAAACATCACCTAATGGACATGATGAAATCAACACAACGAGTGATGGAAATGTACAACTATCACTGCCCGGCCATCCTGTGTTCCCATAGCGAGCATTAATATCAGAATGACCGGTAAATGCATTTACAACCATATTTTTATTTTTGGTTACCAGTTGCACAACAATGCACGTGCATTTGCAATATGATTCTATAGTGAAAAACATCACCTAATGGACATGATGAAATCAACACAACGAGTGATGGAAATGTACAACTATCACTGCTCGGCCATCCTGTGTCCATCAGACCAGTCAATTTTGCATTTTTGAGCATGTCAAATTTCATATGGTAAATGCACATTGAAACATATTGCAAATGCGCGCGCACTTGCAATATGATTCTATAGTGTAAAAACATCACCTAATGGACATGATGAAATCAACACAACGAGTGATGGAAATGTACAACTATCACTGCCCGGCCATCCTGTGTTCCCATAGCGAGCATTAATATCAGAATGACCGGTAAATGCATTTACAACCATATTTTTATTTTTGGGTTACCAGTTGCACAACAATGCACGGCATTTGCAATATGATTCTATAGTGAAAAAACATCACCTAATGGACATGATGAAATCAACACAACGAGTGATGGAAATGTACAACTATCACTGCTCGGCCATCCTGTGTCCATCAGACCAGTCAATTTTGCATTTTTGAGCATGTCAAATTTCATATGGTAAATGCACATTGAAACATATTGCAAATGCGCGCACTTGCAATATGATTCTATAGTGTAAAAACATCACCTAATGGACATGATGAAATCAACACAACGAGTGATGGAAATGTACAACTATCACTGCCCGGCCATCCTGTGTTCCCATAGCGAGCATTAATATCAGAATGACCGTAAATGCATTTACAACCATATTTTTATTTTTGGGTTACCAGTTGCACAACAATGCACGTGCATTTGCAATATGATTCTATAGTGAAAAACATCACCTAATGGACATGATGAAATCAACACAACGAGTGATGGAAATGTACAACTATCACTGCTCGGCCATCCTGTGTCCATCAGACCAGTCAATTTTGCATTTTTGAGCATGTCAAATTTCATATGGTAAATGCACATTGAAACATATTGCAAAATGCGCGCGCACTTGCAATATGATTCTATAGTGTAAAAACATCACCTAATGGACATGATGAAATCAACACAACGAGTGATGGAAATGTACAACTATCACTGCCCGGCCATCCTGTGTTCCCATAGCGAGCATTAATATCAGAATGACCGGTAAATGCATTTACAACCATATTTTTATTTTTGGGTTACCAGTTGCACAACAATGCACGTGCATTTGCAATATGATTCTATAGTGAAAAACATCACCTAATGGACATGATGAAATCAACACAACGAGTGATGGAAATGTACAACTATCACTGCTCGGCCATCCTGTGTCCATCAGACCAGTCAATTTTGCATTTTTGAGCATGTCAAATTTCATATGGTAAATGCACATTGAAACATATTGCAAATGCGCGCGCACTTGCAATATGATTCTATAGTGTAAAAACATCACCTAATGGACATGATGAAATCAACACAACGAGTGATGGAAATGTACAACTATCACTGCCCGGCCATCCTGTGTTCCCATAGCGAGCATTAATATCAGAATGACCGGTAAATGCATTTACAACCATATTTTTATTTTTGGGTTACCAGTTGCACAACAATGCACGTGCATTTGCAATATGATTCTATAGTGAAAAACATCACCTAATGGACATGATGAAATCAACACAACGAGTGATGGAAATGTACAACTATCACTGCTCGGCCATCCTGTGTCCATCAGACCAGTCAATTTTGCATTTTGAGCATGTCAAATTTCATATGGTAAATGCACATTGAAACATATTGCAAATGCGCGCGCACTTGCAATATGATTCTATAGTGTAAAAACATCACCTAATGGACATGATGAAATCAACACAACGAGTGATGGAAATGTACAACTATCACTGCCCGGCCATCCTGTGTTCCCATAGCGAGCATTAATATCAGAATGACCGTAAATGCATTTACAACCATATTTTTATTTTGGGTTACCAGTTGCACAACAATGCACGTGCATTTGCAATATGATTCTATAGTGAAAAAACATCACCTAATGGACATGATGAAATCAACACAACGAGTGATGGAAATGTACAACTATCACTGCTCGGCCATCCTGTGTCCATCAGACCAGTCAATTTTGCATTTTTGAGCATGTCAAATTTCATATGGTAAATGCACATTGAAACATATTGCAAATGTGCGCGCACTTGCAATATGATTCTATAGTGTAAAACATCACCTAATGGACATGATGAAATCAACACAACGAGTGATGGAAATGTACAACTATCACTGCCCGGCCATCCTGTGTTCCCATAGCGAGCATTAATATCAGAATGACATGTCAATGCATTTACAACCATATTTTTATTTTTGGGTTACCAGTTGCACAACAATGCACGTGCATTTGCATATGATTCTATAGTGAAAAACATCACCTAATGGACATGATGAAATCAACACAACGAGTGATGGAAATGTACAACTATCACTGCTCGGCCATCCTGTGTCCATCAGACCAGTCAATTTTGCATTTTGAGCATGTCAAATTTCATATGGTAAATGCACATTGAAACATATTGCAAAATGCGCGCGCACTTGCAATATGATTCCTCTATAGTAAAAACATCACCTAATACATGATGAAATCAACACAACGAGTGATGGAAATGTACAACCATCACTGCCCGGCCATCCTGTGTTCCCATAGCTAGCATTAATATCAGAATGACCGGTAAATGCATTTACAACCATATTTTTATTTTTTAAGCTACCAGTTGCACAACAATGCACGTGCATTTGCAATATGATTCTATAGTGAAAAACATCACCTAATGGACATGATGAAATCAACACAACGAGTGATGGAATGTACAACTATCACTGCTCGGGCCATCCTGTGTCCATCAGACCAGTCAATTTTGCATTTTTGAGCATGTCAAATTTCATATGGTAAATGCACATTGAAACATATTGCAAATGCGCGCATCTGCAATATGATTCTATAGTGTAAAAACATCACCTAATGGACATGATGAAATCAACACAACGAGTGATGGAAATGTACAACTATCACTGCCCGGCCATCCTGTGTTCCCATAGCGAGCATTAATATCAGAATGACCGGTAAATGCATTTACAACCATATTTTTATTTTTGGGTTACCAGTTGCACAACAATGCACGTGCATTTGCAATATGATTCTATAGTGAAAAACATCACCTAATGGACATGATGAAATCAACACAACGAGTGATGGAAATGTACAACTATCACTGCTCGGCCATCCTGTGTCCATCAGACCAGTCAATTTTGCATTTTTGAGCATGTCAAATTTCATATGGTAAATGCACATTGAAACATATTGCAAATGCGCGCGCACTTGCAATATGATTCTATAGTGTAAAAACATCACCTAATGGACATGATGAAATCAACACAACGAGTGATGGAAATGTACAACTATCACTGCCCGGCCATCCTGTGTTCCCATAGCGAGCATTAATATCAGAATGACCGGTAAATGCATTTACAACCATATTTTTATTTTTGGGTTACCAGTTGCACAACAATGCACGTGCATTTGCAATATGATTCTATAGTGAAAAACATCACCTAATGGACATGATGAAATCAACACAACGAGTGATGGAAATGTACAACTATCACTGCTCGGCCATCCTGTGTCCATCAGACCAGTCAATTTTGCATTTTTGAGCATGTCAAATTTCATATGGTAAATGCACATTGAAACATATTGCAAATGCGCGCGCACTTGCAATATGATTCTATAGTGTAAAAACATCACCTAATGGACATGATGAAATCAACACAACGAGTGATGGAAATGTACAACTATCACTGCCCGGCCATCCTGTGTTCCCATAGCGAGCATTAATATCAGAATGACC
Source organism: Oncorhynchus keta (assembly GCF_023373465.1). Lineage (NCBI taxonomy): Eukaryota > Metazoa > Chordata > Actinopteri > Salmoniformes > Salmonidae > Oncorhynchus > Oncorhynchus keta. The sequence goes on from NW_026281941.1 coordinate 96,247, forward strand.
GGTAAATGCATTTACAACCATATTTTTATTTTTGGGTTACCAGTTGCACAACAATGCACGTGCATTTGCAATATGATTCTATAGTGAAAAACATCACCTAATGGACATGATGAAATCAACACAACGAGTGATGGAAATGTACAACTATCACTGCTCGGCCATCCTGTGTCCATCAGACCAGTCAATTTTGCATTTTTGAGCATGTCAAATTTCATATGGTAAATGCACATTGAAACATATTGCAAATGCGCGCGCACTTGCAATATGATTCTATAGTGTAAAAACATCACCTAATGGACATGATGAAATCAACACAACGAGTGATGGAAATGTACAACTATCACTGCCCGGCCATCCTGTGTTCCCATAGCGAGCATTAATATCAGAATGACCGGTAAATGCATTTACAACCATATTTTTATTTTTGGGTTACCAGTTGCACAACAATGCACGTGCATTTGCAATATGATTCTATAGTGAAAAACATCACCTAATGGACATGATGAAATCAACACAACGAGTGATGGAAATGTACAACTATCACTGCTCGGCCATCCTGTGTCCATCAGACCAGTCAATTTTGCATTTTTGAGCATGTCAAATTTCATATGGTAAATGCACATTGAAACATATTGCAAATGCGCGCGCACTTGCAATATGATTCTATAGTGTAAAAACATCACCTAATGGACATGATGAAATCAACACAACGAGTGATGGAAATGTACAACTATCACTGCCCGGCCATCCTGTGTTCCCATAGCGAGCATTAATATCAGAATGACCGGTAAATGCATTTACAACCATATTTTTATTTTTGGGTTACCAGTTGCACAACAATGCACGTGCATTTGCAATATGATTCTATAGTGAAAAACATCACCTAATGGACATGATGAAATCAACACAACGAGTGATGGAAATGTACAACTATCACTGCTCGGCCATCCTGTGTCCATCAGACCAGTCAATTTTGCATTTTTGAGCATGTCAAATTTCATATGGTAAATGCACATTGAAACATATTGCAAATGCGCGCGCACTTGCAATATGATTCTATAGTGTAAAAACATCACCTAATGGACATGATGAAATCAACACAACGAGTGATGGAAATGTACAACTATCACTGCCCGGCCATCCTGTGTTCCCATAGCGAGCATTAATATCAGAATGACCGGTAAATGCATTTACAACCATATTTTTATTTTTGGGTTACCAGTTGCACAACAATGCACGTGCATTTGCAATATGATTCTATAGTGAAAAACATCACCTAATGGACATGATGAAATCAACACAACGAGTGATGGAAATGTACAACTATCACTGCTCGGCCATCCTGTGTCCATCAGACCAGTCAATTTTGCATTTTTGAGCATGTCAAATTTCATATGGTAAATGCACATTGAAACATATTGCAAATGCGCGCGCACTTGCAATATGATTCTATAGTGTAAAAACATCACCTAATGGACATGATGAAATCAACACAACGAGTGATGGAAATGTACAACTATCACTGCCCGGCCATCCTGTGTTCCCATAGCGAGCATTAATATCAGAATGACCGGTAAATGCATTTACAACCATATTTTTATTTTTGGGTTACCAGTTGCACAACAATGCACGTGCATTTGCAATATGATTCTATAGTGAAAAACATCACCTAATGGACATGATGAAATCAACACAACGAGTGATGGAAATGTACAACTATCACTGCTCGGCCATCCTGTGTCCATCAGACCAGTCAATTTTGCATTTTTGAGCATGTCAAATTTCATATGGTAAATGCACATTGAAACATATTGCAAATGCGCGCGCACTTGCAATATGATTCTATAGTGTAAAAACATCACCTAATGGACATGATGAAATCAACACAACGAGTGATGGAAATGTACAACTATCACTGCCCGGCCATCCTGTGTTCCCATAGCGAGCATTAATATCAGAATGACCGGTAAATGCATTTACAACCATATTTTTATTTTTGGGTTACCAGTTGCACAACAATGCACGTGCATTTGCAATATGATTCTATAGTGAAAAACATCACCTAATGGACATGATGAAATCAACACAACGAGTGATGGAAATGTACAACTATCACTGCTCGGCCATCCTGTGTCCATCAGACCAGTCAATTTTGCATTTTTGAGCATGTCAAATTTCATATGGTAAATGCACATTGAAACATATTGCAAATGCGCGCGCACTTGCAATATGATTCTATAGTGTAAAAACATCACCTAATGGACATGATGAAATCAACACAACGAGTGATGGAAATGTACAACTATCACTGCCCGGCCATCCTGTGTTCCCATAGCGAGCATTAATATCAGAATGACCGGTAAATGCATTTACAACCATATTTTTATTTTTGGGTTACCAGTTGCACAACAATGCACGTGCATTTGCAATATGATTCTATAGTGAAAAACATCACCTAATGGACATGATGAAATCAACACAACGAGTGATGGAAATGTACAACTATCACTGCTCGGCCATCCTGTGTCCATCAGACCAGTCAATTTTGCATTTTTGAGCATGTCAAATTTCATATGGTAAATGCACATTGAAACATATTGCAAATGCGCGCGCACTTGCAATATGATTCTATAGTGTAAAAACATCACCTAATGGACATGATGAAATCAACACAACGAGTGATGGAAATGTACAACTATCACTGCCCGGCCATCCTGTGTTCCCATAGCGAGCATTAATATCAGAATGACCGGTAAATGCATTTACAACCATATTTTTATTTTTGGGTTACCAGTTGCACAACAATGCACGTGCATTTGCAATATGATTCTATAGTGAAAAACATCACCTAATGGACATGATGAAATCAACACAACGAGTGATGGAAATGTACAACTATCACTGCTCGGCCATCCTGTGTCCATCAGACCAGTCAATTTTGCATTTTTGAGCATGTCAAATTTCATATGGTAAATGCACATTGAAACATATTGCAAATCGCGCGCACTTGCAATATGATTCTATAGTGTAAAAACATCACCTAATGGACATGATGAAATCAACACAACGAGTGATGGAAATGTACAACTATCACTGCCCGGCCATCCTGTGTTCCCATAGCGAGCATTAATATCAGAATGACCGGTAAATGCATTTACAACCATATTTTTATTTTTGGGTTACCAGTTGCACAACAATGCACGTGCATTTGCAATATGATTCTATAGTGAAAAACATCACCTAATGGACATGATGAAATCAACACAACGAGTGATGGAAATGTACAACTATCACTGCTCGGCCATCCTGTGTCCATCAGACCAGTCAATTTTGCATTTTTGAGCATGTCAAATTTCATATGGTAAATGCACATTGAAACATATTGCAAATGCGCGCGCACTTGCAATATGATTCTATAGTGTAAAAACATCACCTAATGGACATGATGAAATCAACACAACGAGTGATGGAAATGTACAACCATCACTGCCCGGCCATCCTGTGTTCCCATAGCGAGCATTAATATCAGAATGACCGGTAAATGCATTTACAACCATATTTTTATTTTTGGGTTACCAGTTGCACAACAATGCACGTGCATTTGCAATATGATTCTATAGTGAAAAACATCACCTAATGGACATGATGAAATCAACACAACGAGTGATGGAAATGTACAACTATCACTGCTCGGCCATCCTGTGTCCATCAGACCAGTCAATTTTGCATTTTTGAGCATGTCAAATTTCATATGGTAAATGCACATTGAAACATATTGCAAATGCGCGCGCACTTGCAATATGATTCTATAGTGTAAAAACATCACCTAATGGACATGATGAAATCAACACAACGAGTGATGGAAATGTACAACTATCACTGCCCGGCCATCCTGTGTTCCCATAGCGAGCATTAATATCAGAATGACCGGTAAATGCATTTACAACCATATTTTTATTTTTGGGTTACCAGTTGCACAACAATGCACGTGCATTTGCAATATGATTCTATAGTGAAAAACATCACCTAATGGACATGATGAAATCAACACAACGAGTGATGGAAAGGAACAACTATCACTGCCAGGCCATCCTGTGTTCATCAGGCCAGTCAATTTCACATTCCTGCAGGGGATTTTTATAGCATGACAAATTCGTGATGGTACCTGCCCATTGAACCATATTGCAAATGCACAGTGACTTTGCAAAAGTGAGAAAACATAAACAAAATGGACATGATGAAATCAACACAACGAGTGATGGAAAGGTACAACTCTCACTGCTCGCCATCCTGTGTTCATCAGACCAGTCAATTTTGCATTTTGAGCAAGGTCAAATTTCATATGGTAATGCATTGAAACATATTGCAAATGCACGTGCACTTACAATATGATTCTATAGTGAAACAACATCACTAACGGAGATGATGAAATCAACACAACGAGTGATGAAATGTACAACCATCACTGCTCGGCCATCCTGTGTTCATCAGACCAGTCAATTTTGCATTTTTGAGCAAGGTCACCCTCATATGGTAAATGCATTGAAACATATTGCAAATGCACGTGCACTTGCAATATGATTATATAGTGAAAAAACATCACAAAATGGACATGATGAAGTCAACACAACGAGTGATGGAAAGGAACAGCTATCACTGCCCGGCCATCCCGAGTTCATCAGGCCAGTCAAGCATTTTCTGCAGGATTTTTGAGCATGTCATTTCTTACGTCATTTGGCCCACAAAAAAAATCCTTATGCACAATTTAAAAAATATATAAAAAATATGATAATAAAATTGGACAAAAGTATATTCATACAGTTCTTACACATGTGTAATTGACAAAAATTGAAAGAATTTCAAAAACGGTCCAGAAAGCACTTTTTAAGGGTGTGTGAAGTTTTTACAAAATTTTGACATTTTGACTTTTGACTTTTTTGACTTCCTGAAATCATATTGGAATTGGACAAAACATATATGCACATATAAAAAAAAAAAAAATTATGATAATAAAATTGGACAAAAGTATATTCATACAGTTCTTACACATGTAATTGACAAAAAAATTGAAAGAATTTGAAAAACGGTCCAGAAAGCACTTTTTATGGGTGTGTTTTTTACAAAATTTTGACATTTTTGACTTTTTGACTTTGACTTCCTATGAAATCATATTGGAATTGGACAAAACATATTCCTTATGCGCATATAAAATTTTTTTAAAAAATTATGATAATAAAATTGGACAAAAGTATATTCATACAGTTCTTACATGTGTAATTGACAAAAAATCGAAAGAATTTCGAAAAACGGTCCAGAAAGCACTTTTTTAAGGGGTGATAAGTTTTTGAAAAAAAATTTCATTTTTTCAAAATTTTACTTTTGGACATTAATTTGGGTTACATATCCAATATGAAAAACCCCGGTGGAGCGCATTTGCCCCCTGTTGAATTTTTAAAGTGTTACAACTGGCAATTGCCATATGGCATTTGCAATACACTTTGGATGAATCAACGCCGAATTGGGTGGTATTGGCCAATGTGTATATGGTTTGTCCGATGCCAATGACTTGCCATTCATTTTTGTCCAATACAGGGGGGTATTCCCTTACATAATATAATAGCGACAGTAGATCTAGCTGGTATGTCATCTTCTAATAGAGACAGTAGATCTAGCTGGTCTGTCATATTATAATAGAGACAGTAGATCTAGCTGGTCTGTCATAATATAATAGAGACAGTAGATCTAGCTGGTCTGTCATATTATAATAGAGACAGTAGATCTAGCTGGTCTGTCATAACATAATAGAGACAGTAGATCTAGCTGGTATGTCATTATATAATAGAGCCAGTAGATCCAGCTGGTCTGTCATATTTTAATAAAGACAGTAGATCTAGCTGGTCTGTCATAATATAATAGCGACAGTAGATCTAGCTGGTATGTCATCTTATAATAGAGACAGTAGATCTAGCTGGTCTGTCATATTATAATAGAGACAGTAGATCTAGCTGGTCTATCATAATATAATAGAGACAGTAGATCTAGCTGGTCTGTCATATTATAATAGAGACAGTAGATCTAGCTGGTATGTCATCGTATAATAGAGACAGTAGATCTAGCTGGTCTGTCATATTATAATAGAGACAGTAGATCTAGCTGGTATGTCATCTTATAATAGAGACAGTAGATCTAGCTGGTATGTCATCTTATAATAGAGACAGTAGATCTAGCTGGTCTGTCATATTATAATAGAGACAGTAGATCTAGCTGGTCTATCATAATATAATAGAGACAGTAGATCTAGCTGGTCTGTCATCTTATTATAGAGACAGTAGATCTAGCTGGTCTGTCATATTATAATAGAGACAGTAGATCTAGCTGGTATGTCATCGTATAATAGAGACAGTAGATCTAGCTGGTCTGTCATATTATAATAGAGACAGTAGATCCAGCTGGTCTGTCATAATATAATAGAGACAGTAGATCTAGCTGGTCTGTCATCTTATAATAGAGACAGTAGATCTAGCTGGTCTGTCATATTATAATAGAGACAGTAGATCTAGCTGGTCTGTCGTCTTATAATAGAGACAGTAGATCTAGCTGGTCTGTCATATTATAATAGAGACAGTAGATCTAGCTGGTCTGTCATATTATAATAGAGACAGTAGATCTAGCTGGTATGTCATCGTATAATAGAGACAGTAGATCTAGCTGGTCTGTCATATTATAATAGAGACAGTAGATCTAGCTGGTATGTCATCTTATAATAGAGACAGTAGATCTAGCTGGTATGTCATCTTATAATAGAGACAGTAGATCTAGCTGGTCTGTCATATTATAATAGAGACAGTAGATCTAGCTGGTCTATCATAATATAATAGAGACAGTAGATCTAGCTGGTCTGTCATCTTATTATAGAGACAGTAGATCTAGCTGGTCTGTCATATTATAATAGAGACAGTAGATCTAGCTGGTATGTCATCGTATAATAGAGACAGTAGATCTAGCTGGTCTGTCATATTATAATAGAGACAGTAGATCCAGCTGGTCTGTCATAATATAATAGAGACAGTAGATCTAGCTGGTCTGTCATCTTATAATAGAGACAGTAGATCTAGCTGGTCTGTCATATTATAATAGAGACAGTAGATCTAGCTGGTCTGTCGTCTTATAATAGAGACAGTAGATCTAGCTGGTCTGTCATATTATAATAGAGACAGTCGATCTAGCTGGTCTGTCAAATTATAATAAAGAAAGTAGATCTAGCTGGTCTGTCATAATATAATAGCGACAGTAGATCTAGCTGGTATGTCATCTTATAATAGAGACAGTAGATCTAGCCGGTCTGTCATATTATAAAAGAGACAGTAGATCTAGCTGGTCTGTCATAATATAATAGAGACAGTAGATCTAGCTGGTCTGTCGTCTTATAATAGAGACAGTAGATCTAGCTGGTCTGTCATATTATAATAGAGACAGTCGATCTAGCTGGTCTGTCAAATTATAATAAAGAAAGTAGATCTAGCTGGTCTGTCATAATATAATAGCGACAGTAGATCTAGCTGGTATGTCATCTTCTAATAGAGACAGTAGATCTAGCTGGTCTGTCATATTATAATAGAGACAGTAGATCTAGCTGGTCTATCATAATATAATAGAGACAGTAGATCTAGCTGGTCTGTCATCTTATTATAGAGACAGTAGATCTAGCTGGTCTGTCATATTATAATAGAGACAGTAGATCTAGCTGGTATGTCATCGTATAATAGAGACAGTAGATCTAGCTGGTCTGTCATATTATAATAGAGACAGTAGATCTAGCTGTATGTCATCTTATAATAGAGACAGTAGATCTAGCTGGTCTGTCATATTATAATAGAGACAGTAGATCCAGCTGGTCTGTCATAATATAATAGAGACAGTAGATCTAGCTGGTCTGTCATCTTATAATAGAGACAGTAGATCTAGCTGGTCTGTCATATTATAATAGAGACAGTAGATCTAGCTGGTCTGTCGTCTTATAATAGAGACAGTAGATCTAGCTGGTCTGTCATATTATAATAGAGACAGTCGATCTAGCTGGTCTGTCAAATTATAATAAAGAAAGTAGATCTAGCTGGTCTGTCATAATATAATAGCGACAGTAGATCTAGCTGGTATGTCATCTTATAATAGAGACAGTAGATCTAGCTGGTCTGTCATATTATAAAAGAGACA
>NW_026281942.1:0-5360 GCF_023373465.1 Oncorhynchus keta
CTATATCATTAGCCCCTGTCTATTTCTCTCTGTCATCCCTATATCATTAACCCCTGTCTATTTCTCTCTGTCATCACTATATCATTAGCCCCATGTCTATTTCTCTCTGTCATCGCTATATCATTAGCCCCCTGTCTTTGTCTCTGTCATCGCTATATACTTAACCCCTGTCTATTCCTCTCTGTCATCACTATATCATTAGCCCCTTGTCTATTTCTCTCTGTCATCACTATATCATTACCCCCTGTCTATTTCTCTCTGTCATCACTATATCATTAGCCCCTTGTCTATTTCTCTCTGTCATCACTATATCTTTACCCACTGTCTATTTCTTTCTGTCATCACTATATCATTAGCCCCCTGTCTATTTCTCTCTGTCATCGCTATATCATTAGCCCCTGTCTATTTCTTTCTGTCATCACTATATCATTAGCCCCCTGTCTATTTCTCTCTGTCATCGCTATATCATTAGCCCCTGTCTATTTCTCTCTGTCATCACTATATCATTAGCCCCTTGTCTATTTCTCTCTGTCATCCCTATATCATTAGCCCCTTGTCTATTCTCTCTGTTATCCCTATATAATTAGCCCCTTGTCTATTTCTCTCTGTCATCACTATGTCATTACCCCCTGTCTATTTCTCTCTGTCATCACTATATCATTACCCCCTGTCTATTTCTTTCTTTCATCACTATATCATTAGCCCCTTGTCTATTTCTCTCTGTCATCGCTATATCATTAGCCCCAGTCTATTTCTCTCTGTTATCACTATATCATTACCCCCTGTCTATTTCTCTCTGTCATCACTATATCATTAGCCCCTTGTCTATTTCTCTCTGTCATCCCTATATCATTAGCCTCTTGTCTATTCTCTCTGTTATCCCTATATAATTAGCTCCTTGTCTATTTCTCTCTGTCATCACTATGTCATTACCCCCTGTCTATTTCTCTCTGTCATCACTATATCATTACCCCCTGTCTATTTCTTTCTTTCATCACTATATCATTAGCCCCTTGTCTATTTCTCTCTGTCATCGCTATATCATTAGCCCCTGTCTATTTCTCTCTGTTATCACTATATCATTAGCCCCATGTCTATTTCTCTCTGTCATCGCTATATCATTAGGCCCCTGTCTTTGTCTCTGTCATCGCTATATCATTAGCCCCTGTCTAATTCTCTCTGTTATCACTATATCATTAGCCCCTTGTCTATTTCTCTCTGTCATCACTATATCATTAGCCCCTTGTCTATTTCTCTCTGTCATCACTATATCATTAGCCCCTGTCTATTTCTCTCTGTCATCCTATATCATTAGCCCCCTGTCTATTTCTCTCTGTCATCACTATATCATTAGCCCCCTGTCTATTTCTCTCTGTCATCACTATATCATTAGCCCCTGTCTATTTCTCCCTGTTATCACTATATCATTAGCCCCTTGTCTATTTTATATCATTATCCACCTGTCTCTCTCTCATCCCTATATCATTAGCCCCCAGTCTATTTGTCTCCGTCATCACTATATCATTAGCCCCCTGTCTATTTCTCTCTGTCATCCCTATATCATTATCCCACTCTCTTTGTCTCTGTCATCGCTATACCATCATCCCACTGTCTCTCTGTCATCCCTACATCATTATCCCCCTGTCACTCTCTCATCCCTATATCATTAGCCCCTTGTCTATTTTATATCATTATCCACCTGTCTCTCTCTCATCCCTATATCGTTAGCCCCCAGTCTATTTGTCTCCGTCATCCCTATATCATTAGCCCCCAGTCTATTTGTCTCCGTCATCCCTATATCATTAGCCCCCAGTCTATTTGTCTCCGTCATCACTATATCATTATCCACCTGTCTCTCTCTCATCCCTATATCATTAGCCCCCAGTCTATTTGTCTCCGTCATCACTATATCATTATCCACCTGTCTCTCTCTCATCCCTATATCATTAGCCCCCAGTCTATTTGTCTCCGTCATCCCTATATCATTAGCCCCCAGTCTATTTGTCTCCGTCATCCCTATATCATTAGCCCCCAGTCTATTTGTCTCCGTCATCACTATATCATTATCCACCTGTCTCTCTCTCATCCCTATATCATTAGCCCCCAGTCTATTTGTCTCCGTCATCCCTATATCATTAGCCCCCAGTCTATTTGTCTCCGTCATCACTATATCATTATCCACCTGTCTCTCTCTCATCCCTATATCATTAGCCCCCAGTCTATTTGTCTCCGTCATCCCTATATCATTAGCCCCCAGTCTATTTGTCTCCGTCATCACTATATCATTATCCACCTGTCTCTCTCTCATCCCTATATCATTAGCCCCCAGTCTATTTGTCTCCGTCATCACTATATCATTATCCACCTGTCTCTCTCTCATCCCTATATCATTAGCCCCCAGTCTATTTGTCTCCGTCATCACTATATCATTAGCCCCCAGTCTATTTGTCTCCGTCATCACTATATCATTATCCACCTGTCTCTCTCTCATCCCTATATCATTAGCCCCCAGTCTATTTGTCTCCGTCATCACTATATCATTAGCCCCCAGTCTATTTGTCTCCGTCATCACTATATCATTATCCACCTGTCTCTCTCTCATCCCTATATCATTAGCCCCCAGTCTATTTGTCTCCGTCATCCCTATATCATTAGCCCCCAGTCTATTTGTCTCCGTCATCACTATATCATTATCCACCTGTCTCTCTCTCATCCCTATATCATTAGCCCCCAGTCTATTTGTCTCCGTCATCACTATATCATTATCCACCTGTCTCTCTCTCATCCCTATATCATTAGCCCCCAGTCTATTTGTCTCCGTCATCACTATATCATTAGCCCCCAGTCTATTTGTCTCCGTCATCACTATATCATTATCCACCTGTCTCTCTCTCATCCCTATATCATTAGCCCCCAGTCTATTTGTCTCCGTCATCCCTATATCATTAGCCCCTGTCTATTTCTCATCCCTATATCATTAGCCCCCAGTCTATTTGTCTCCGTCATCCTGCCAACATTGGCCCCGGTCTGGCAATGATAATAAAGTCGTCACTATATCGTTAATCACACTGTCTCTCTCTCATCCTATATCATTAGCCCCCAGTCTATTTGTCTCCGTCATCCCTATATCATTATCCACCTGTCTCTCTCCATCCTATATCAGTCTATTTGTCTCCAGTCTATTTGTCTCCGTCATCACTATATCATTATCACCTGTCTCTCTCTCGTCCCTATATCATTGGCCCCAGTCTTTGTCTCCGTCATCCTATATCATTGGCCTATCCATCACTATATCATTAGCCCCCAGTCTATTTGTCTCCGTCATCCCTATATCATTAGCCCCCAGTCTATTTGTCTCCGTCATCACTATATCATTATCCACCTGTCTCTCTCTCATCCCTATATCATTAGCCCCCTGTCTATTTCTCTCTCCCTATATCATTGGCCCAGTCTGTTCTCTCTGTCATCCCTATATCATTAGCCCCCAGTCTCTTTGTCTCTGTCATCGCTATACCATCATCCCCTGTCTCTCTGTCATCCCTACATCATTATCCCCCTGTCACTCTCTCATCCCTATATCATTAGCCCTTGTCTATTTTATATCATTATCCACCTGTCTCTCTCTCATCCTATATCATTAGCCCCCAGTCTATTTGTCTCCGTCATCCCTATATCATTAGCCCCAGTCTATTTGTCTCCGTCATCACTATATCATTAGCCCCCTGTCTATTTGTCTCCGTCATCACTATATCATTATCCACCTGTCTCTCTCTCATCCCTATATCATTAGCCCCCAGTCTATTTGTCTCCGTCATCCTATATCATTAGCCCCCAGTCTATTTGTCTCCGTCATCACTATATCATTATCCACCTGTCTCTCTCTCATCGCTATACCCATCATTAGCCCCCAGTCTATTTGTCTCCGTCATCCCTATATCATTAGCCCCCTGTCTATTTGTCTCCGTCATCACTATATCATTATCCACCTGTCTCTCTCTCATCCCTATATCATTAGGCCCCAGTCTATTTGTCTCCGTCATCACTATATCATTGGCCCCCAGTCTATTTGTCTCCGTCATCACTATATCATTAGCCCCAGTCTATTTGTCTCCCGTCATCACTATATCATTATCCACCTGTCTCTCTCTCTCATCCCTATATCATTAGCCCCAGTCTATTTGTCTCCGTCATCCCTATATCATTAGCCCCCAGTCTATTTGTCTCCGTCATCACTATATCATTAGCCCCCAGTCTATTTGTCTCCGTCATCACTATATCATTATCCACCTGTCTATTTCTCTCTCATCCCTATATCATTAGCCCCCAGTCTATTTGTCTCCGTCATCACTATATCATTAGCCCCTGTCTATTTTTGTCTCCGTCATCACTATATCATTATCCACCTGTCTCTCATCCCTATATCATTAGCCCCCAGTCTATTTGTCTCATGTGAGTCATCCCTATATCATTAGCTCTCTGTCATCCCAGTCTATTTGTCTCCGCTCCTATATCACTATTTTTATATCATTATCCACCTGTCTCTCTCTCATCCCTATATCATTAGCCCCCAGTCTATTTGTCTCCGTCATCCCTATATCATTAGCCCCCAGTCTATTTGTCTCCGTCATCACTATATCATTAGCCTTTGTCTATTTGTCTCCGTCATCACTATATCATTAGGGCCCCCTGTCTCTCTCTCATCCCTATATCATTAGCCCCCAGTCTATTTGTCTCCGTCATCCCTATATCATTAGCCCCCTGTCTATTTCTCTCTCATCCCTATATCATTATCCCCCAGTCTATTTGTCTCCGTCATCCTATATCATTCATTAGCTCCTGTCATTTGGCCCCAGTCTATTTGTCTCCGTCATCCCTATATCATTATCCACCTGTCTCTCTCTCATCCCTATATCATTAGCCCTCAGTCTATTTGTTGTCTCCTCCGGCTTATCACTATATCATTAGCCCCTAGTCGTTTGTTCCGCTATCCTATATCATTAGCTCCTCAGTCTATTTGTCTCCGTCATCACTATATCATTAGCCCCCAGTCTATTTGTCTCCGTCATCACTATATCATTATCCACCTGTCTCTCTCTCATCCCTATATCATTAGCCCCAGTCTATTTGTCTCCGTCATCACTATATCATTAGCCCCAGTCTATTTGTCTCCGTCATCACTATATCATTATCCACCTGTCTCTCTCTCATCCCTATATCATTAGCCCCCAGTCTATTTGTCTCCGTCATCCCTATATCATTAGCCCCCAGTCTATTTGTCTCCGTCATCACTATATCATTATCCACCTGTCTCTCTCTCATCCCTATATCATTAGCCCCCAGTCTATTTGTCTCCGTCATCC
>NW_026281943.1:0-1389 GCF_023373465.1 Oncorhynchus keta
CTAGGAACAGTGAGTTAACTGGTCTAGGAACAGTGGGTTAACTGGCCTAAGAACTGTGGGTGAACTGCCTTGTCCAGGGGCAGAACGGCAGATTTTTACCTTGTCCGCTCAGGGATTTGAGCTTGTGGTTACTAGTCCAACACTCTAACCTACCTAAGTAAATAGCCTGGGTATAGATACAAAGTTAATAGCCCTGGTATTGATAAATAGTAAATAGCCTGGGTATAGATACAAAGTTAATAGCCCTGGTATTTATAGTTAGTTAATAGCCCTGGTATTGATAAATAGTAAATAGTGCTGGTTTTGATAAATGGGAAAAACGGCAAGGTATGGATCATTAGTAAGTAGCCCTACATTGATAAATGGTAAATTGCCCTGTTATTGATAATTAGTAAATAACCCTGGTATTGATAAGGGAGAACTGGACATAAGCAGGAGCCCCATTGGAAGTAATTTGATAGGATTCTAAGTAGCACAGTATTGACTAGTCAATCATCTGATATGATTTACATTTCTAAGTGGTTCTGTATTGGATAAGTAAATACATGGCCACTCTGATGAACTACTTCTGTGTTGAACAGGTGATCGTGTTGAAGAAGAGTGAGGCTGAGATCACCTGATCACCATAACAACCATCAGAATGGAACTCATGGAATTCTAATATAGAACTGTGAGTCACAATGCTGTATGTTGTTACATTGTAGCTCCACCTGCTGGAACAATAGTGGCATTTGATCAAATGTGATCTATTAACTGATACATGTATTATTCTGAATGGAATGTGTTTTAATATAATGTGTGTTGTATTATTCATTCAGCAGCTGTCCTTTAACATCAGTCATATACTGGTCATATACTGTATAGCATTATGGTTGATACATTGTAAATGCCTTCACTTTTCATGTCGATACAGATCAACTGATAGGTGTTGTGGTTCAGGCATTTTTGTTACAGGTTCAGTATAATGTTATACCGTTACATCTTACAGAGATAGAAAACATACAGGAGAGGAGAATTCACTTATTATAATTATTTACTCTATTTTCCCATGTTGGTCTCAATAGTAGTTCTTCATTATTTGATTTGATTTAAACATGAAATTAATGTAGGCCTATTGTTTTATTCTGGTTGTTTTGTGCAAAATGATAATTATTATATTAATCATCCTGGTAAGATATTGCGTTAGTCTTTGTGTCATATAGAATTAAATAAATGATTTTCCTCAAGCATGTTGCCTGTTTTTTAATCTGTTTTAATCTGAATGACATCAAAACCACTCTGTTTTCATCCCCCTACAGCCCCCAGGGCCTTGAGTATCTTCTAAATGCTCCATTCCAGGTTCCCCTACAGCCCCCAGGGCCTTGAGTATCTTCTAAATGCTCCATTCCA
>NW_026281944.1:0-5000 GCF_023373465.1 Oncorhynchus keta
AAGGGCCTCCTGTCTCTGTAAGGGCCTCCTGTCTCTGTAAGGGGTCCTGTCTCTGTAAGGGGTCCTGTCTCTGTAAGGGCTCCTGTCTCTGTAAGGGCTCCTGTCTCTGGAAGGGCCTCCTGTCTCTGTAAGGGCCTCCTGTCTCTGTAAGGGCCTCCTGTCTCTGTAAGGGCCTCCTGTCTCTGTAAGGGCCTCCTGTCTCTGTAAGGGTCTCCTGTCTCTGTAAGGGGTCCTGTCTCTGTAAGGGGTCCTGTCTCTGGAAGGGCCTCCTGTCTCTGTAAGGGCCTCCTGTCTCTGTAAGGGCCTCCTGTCTCTGTAAGGGCCTCCTGTCTCTGTTAGGGCCTCCTGTCTCTGTAAGGGGTCCTGTCTCTGTAAGGGCCTCCTGTCTCTGTAAGGGCCTCCTGTCTCTGTAAGGGCCTCCTGTCTCTGTAAGGGGTCCTGTCTCTGTAAGGGGTCCTGTCTCTGTAAGGGCCTCCTGTCTCTGTAAGGGCCTCCTGTCTCTGTAAGGGGGTCCTGTCTCTGTAAGGGGCTCCTGTCTCTGTAAGGGCCTCCTGTCTCTGTAAGGGGATCTATTTTAATACAGATTTTATTAAGCTCATTCAAAACCAGAACAATTTAATTAAAGCATAGATATGTGCCTTTTTAGCTATCTACCTGACAGGAGTGCTAGCTCGATACGTTAGCTTACTAGGTACATTAATAGCTTTAGGTTGGTTGTTTTCAATTTCAAGATTTCCACCAAGGACGTTGTCTCTCGGATCATCATTCTCCCTCGCTTGGGCAAAGGACATTTAAGGTACGCTCGGACGTGACGATTTAAAACACCATTCAAGGGCTCAGGGTTTACGGCAAAGGCTGTCTACTTTGAGTTTGGACTGCAGCCTTGATGTCATTATTTAAGTCCATTCAAAACAACACAACTTTATTAAGTCTCTCAGCATTCCCTGTCTTTCAAAACAGCAGGCTATCTACACAGAGTCAAAACAACACAACTTTATTAAGTCCATTCAAAACCAGCACAACTTTATTAAGTCTCGCAGCATTCCCTGTCTTTCAAAACAGCAGGCTATCTACACAGAGTCAAAACAACACAACTTTATTAACCCAGCTCCTGCCAGAGACACACAAAGAAGACACGTTAGCATTAGATGAGAGAGACACACAGAGAGAGAGAGACACAGAGAGAGAGACACAGAGAGAGAGAGAGAGAGAGACACAGAGAGAGAGACACAGAGAGAGAGAGAGAGAGAGAGAGAGAGAGAGCAGAGAGAGAGACACAGAGAGAGAGAGAGAGAGAGAGAGAGAGAGAGAGAGCACAGAGAGAGAGAGAGAGAGAGAGAGAGAGAGAGAGACAGAGAGAGAGACACAGAGAGAGAGAGAGAGAGAAGACACAGAGAGAGAGAGAGAGAGAGAGAGAGAGAGAGAGACACAGAGAGAGAGAGAGACACAGAGAGAGACACAGAGAGAGAGACACAGAGAGAGAGAGAGACAGAGAGAGAGACAGAGAGAGAGAGAGAGAGAGAGAGAGAGAGAGAGAGAGACACAGAGAGAGAGACACAGAGAGAGAGACACAGAGAGAGAGAGAGACACAGAGAGAGAGACACAGAGAGAGAGAGAGAGAGAGAGAGGGAGAGAGAGAGAGAGAGAGAGAAGAGAGACAGAGAGAGAGAGAGAGAGAGAGATCCTCTCCCCTCTCTCCTCTCCCTCTCTCTCCTCTCCCTCTCTCCTCCCTCTCCCTCCCTGCCTCTCCCTTCCTCTCCTCTCCCTCTCCCTCTCTCCCTCTACTACCTCTCCTCTCCCTCCACTCCCCCTCTCTCTCTCTCCTCTCTCTCTCTCCTCTCTCTCCCTCTCTCTCGCCTTCCCCTCCTCTCCCTCCCTCCTCTCCCTCTCCCTCCTCTCTCCCTCTCCCCCTCTCTCCCTCTACTACCTCTCTCTCCTCTCCCCTCTCTCTCTCTCCCTCTCTCTGCCTCCCTCTCTCGCCTCCCTCTCCTCCCTTCTCCCTCCTCTCCCTCTCCCTCTCTCTCCTCTACTACCTCTCTCTCTCCCTCTCTCTCCACTCCCCCTCTCTCCTCTCTCTCTTTCCCTCTCCTCCTCCTCTCCCTCTCTTAGTCTCTTTCTATAGTAATTGAGTGACTGACGTCACTAATCGACCAATCAGGTGTCACTAACGAGGCTGTCAGAAATTGTTAGATCAACAGCCAATCAACATTGCTCCATTCGTTTCCCTGGGCGACCATTAGCCAATGACCTGCAAGATTGTTACTGGAGGCTCCAGGTCACCAGATGACACACAAACAGACACTTAGATGTGAGTAGCATTATGTCTTCTTTTCAAACCATCTCTGCCCCTGGGGTATAGAACAGCCTTTTAAAGCCACTGACTTTAAACAAGTTTCTGTCCATCTCCCTCCCTGTCCCTCTCTCTCCCTCTACCTCCCTCTCCCTGTCCCTTTCTCTCTCTCCCCCTCTCTCTCTCTCTCTCTCTCTGCCTCCCTCCCTCCCTCCCTCAGACAGACCAATGAACAGACTCAGTGACCATAGAGACAGACCAATGAACAGACTCAGAGACCATAGAGACTGACCAATGAACAGAATCAGTGACCATAGAGATTGACCAATGAACAGACTCAGTGACCATAGAGACTGACCAATGAACACTCAGTGACCATAGAGACTGACCAATGAACAGACTCAGTGAACATAGAGACCGACCAATGAACAGACTCAGTGACCATAGAGACCGACCAATGAACACTCAGTGACCATAGAGACCAACCAATGAACACTCAGTGACCATAGAGACTGACCAATGAACACTCAGTGACCATAGAGACTGACCAATGAACAGACTCAGTGAACATAGAGACCGACCAATGAACAGACTCAGTGACCATAGAGACCGACCAATGAACACTCAGTGACCATAGAGACCGACCAATGAACACTCAGTGACCATAGAGACTGACCAATGAACAGACTCAGTGAACATAGAGACCGACCAATGAACAGACTCAGAGACCATAGAGACCGACCAATGAACACTCAGTGACCATAGAGACCGACCAATGAACAGACTCAGTGACCATAGAGACTGACCAATGAACAGACTCTACAATGAACATCTACTCACATACTGAACTGTTGAACCTTTCAGCATATTACAGGGAGCCACACACACACCACACACACACCACACACACACACCACACACACACCACACACACACAACACACACACACACCACACACACACACATTTTTGTTTCGTCTCAACAGGCAGGTTGTCACTTTAAACAACGCCTTGTGGTTGGTAACCTCTTCCTCCTCCCCCTCCTCACCTCCCCCTCTCTTCCTCCCCCTCTCTTCCTCCTCCCTCTCTAACCCCCTCCTCCTCTCTAGTCCCCTCTCTTCCTCCTCCTCCTCCCCCACCACACACTTTCCGTTAGCCCAATATTTCAGCTACATTACTAACTAAGCTAACCAAGCTAACAACGCTAACCAAGCTAACCTGACGCTACAAAAGACAACTAGTCCGCTGTACGTGCTAAGCTAACCAAGCTAACCCTAGGCTACGACAGACAACTAGACCACTGTATGTGCTAAGCTAACCAAGCTAACCCTAGGCTACGACAGACAACTAGGCCACTGTATGTGCTAAGCTAACCAAGCTAACCCTAGGCTACGACAGACAACTAGGCCACTGTATGTGCTAAGCTAACCAAGCTAACCCTAGGCTACGACAGACAACTAGGCCAATGTATGTGCTAAGCTAACCAAGCTAACCCTAGGCTACGACAGACAACTAGTCCACTGTCTGTGCTAAGCTAACCAAGCTAACCTAGGCTACGACAGACAACTAGGCCAATGTATGTGCTAAGCTAACCAAGCTAACCCTGGGCTACGACAGACAACTAGACCACTGTATGTGCTAAGCTAACCAAGCTAACCCTAGGCTACGACAGACAACTAGGCCAATGTATGTGCTAAGCTAACCAAGCTAACCTAGGCTACGACAGACAACTAGGCCACTGTATGTCCTAAGCTAACCAAGCTAACCCTAGGCTACGACAGACTAATAGGCCACTGTATGTGCTAAGCTAACCAAGCTAACCCTAGGCTACGACAGACAACTAGACCACCGTATGTGCCAAGCTAACCCTGGGCTACGACAGACAACTAGGCCACTGTATGTGCTAAGCTAACCAAGCTAACCCTAGGCTACGACAGACAACTAGGCCACTGTATGTGCTAAGCTAACCAAGCTAACCCTCGGCTACGACAGACAACTAGACCACTGTATGTGCTGAGCTAACCAAGCTAACCCTCGGCTACGACAGACAACTAGACCACTGTATGTGCTAAGCTAACCAAGCTAACCCTAGGCTACGATAGACAACTAGGCCAATGTATGTGCTAAGCTAACCAAGCTAACCCTGGGCTACGACAGACAACTAGACCACTGTATGTGCTAAGCTAACCAAGCTAACCCTAGGCTACGACAGACAACTAGACCACTGTATGTGCTAAGCTAACCAAGCTAACCCTAGGCTACGACAGACAACTAGACCACTGTATGTGCTAAGCTAACCAAGCTAACCCTCGGCTACGACAGACAACTAGACCACTGTATGTGCTAAGCTAACCAAGCTAACCTCGGCTACGACAGACAACTAGACCACTGTATGTGGATCTGAAGATCGGAAGCCGTTTCCGAGCAGGTCGCTAAGGAAACCCTTGAGGGCAGAGGGCAGAGTCACCCACCCAGAGACACGGTAGCCAACCACAGGGTAGCCTAGTGGTTAGAGTAGACTAGTAACCGGAAGGTTAGGGCAGAGGGCAGAGGGCAGGGAACCCTTGAGGGCAGAGCCACGCTCAGAGTCACCCACCCAGAGACATGCCTGTAATTGTGAGAGCTGTAAAACAGGCTGACATCATCCCCTAGGGCTACACACACACACACACACACACACACACACACACACACACACACACACACACACA
>NW_026281944.1:20000-42500 GCF_023373465.1 Oncorhynchus keta
TACCTGGTTCATTCCCCCTCAACTCCCCTCCCTCTGTCAGGAGCACCCTCCCCCCCTCCCTCCTGCCTGCCCCTGGGTCAGGGAGACGATAACATCATCCCCTTATAATAGAACAGACAGAGAGACAGAGAGAGAGACAGAGAGACAGAGAGAGAAGAGAGAGACAGAGAACAGATTCAGACAGCAGACAGAGAGACACAGAGAGACAGAGAGAGAGAACTGTCCTGAGACAGAGAGACAGAGAGAGAGACAGACAGAGAGAGACAGAGAGGAGAGAGACAGAGACAGACAGAGAGAGACACAGAGAGACACAGAGAGACAGAGAGAGAGACAGAGAGAGAGAGACACAGAGAGACACAGAGAGACAGAGAGAGACAGAGAGAGACACAGAGAGACAGAGCCGATAGCCACTAATGATCAAAATCAAGAAAAGAGACGTTAAATTCTATAACCACCTAAAAGGAAGCGATTCCCAAACCTTCCATAACAAAGCCATCACCTACAGAGAGATGAACCTGGAGAAGAGTCCCCTAAGCAAGCTGGTCCTGGGGCTCTGTTCACAAACACAAACACACCCTACAGAGCCCCAGGACAGCAACACAATTAGACCAAATCATGAGAAAACAAAAAGATAATTACTTGACACATTGGAAAGAATTACCAAAAAAACAGAGCAAACTAGAATGTTATTTGTCCCTAAACAGAGAGTACACAGTGACAGAATACCTGACCACTGTGACTGACCCAAACTTAAGGAAAGCTTTGACTATGTACAGACTCAGTGAGCAGAGAGACAGAGAGACAGATTGACAGAGAGAGAGAGAGAGAGAGAGAGACACATAGAGAGAGAGATCCACAAAGAGAGAGAGAAATGCCACAGTGTGATCACAGCAGCAAGAGAGACCAGAGACAGAGAGAGAGGGCAACAGTGAAGAACAAACACCAGAGAGAGACATATTTAGCTTATTTATTTTAGTCCTTAATTAGTACAGTGTATATATATATATATAATATGACAGTAAGAGACTGTTTTGAAAGTTGTAGTGTAGAGAGAGATTTTTGTTGTTTTTCACTTTATATATTCAGAGAGATGTTGAGAGAGACAGAGAGAGAGACAGAGACAGAGACAGAGACAGAGAGAGAGAGAGAGAGAGAGAGAGAGATACAGACAGAAAGTGACAGGTCAGTAGTGTGTGAGAGAGTGACCATGTCTCTGTGTAGATGTATGGCCATGCCTCTCCCCTCCACCCTGCAGGACTCCTGACCCAGCCCTGCCCCGCCTGGACGACCCGTCTTGAGGCAGAGAGAGGACCGTTTCTCCCCTCCACCCTGCAGGACTCCTGACCCAGCCCTGCCCCGCCTGGACGACCCGTCTTGAGGCAGAGAGAGGACCGTTTCTCCCCTCCACGGGGGGCAGTCAGTGTGGATCCGTCAGGCCCGCTTAGAGTCCTCTCCTATGGGCATCGCGGCGCAGCAGGGTCCCTTATCCCTGGAGGTTGTGTTCCTTTGATAGAGCCCCCACGGCCCCCCCAGGCCAGAGACAGGTCATTGTGCCCCCGCAGCGGGGGGTCTTTCAGGGCTGACTCTTGCATTGTGGGAGTGAACATGCCAAGCAAGCACCACAATCTACAGTTGGAAAACAACTCCGCATCACATCTCACTCTGCTACACAACGACTTGTTGTGGTCAGGAAGCTACCACTGATGTCCTGACAGAGTGTTAGTTACCCTGATGTCCTGACAGAGTGTTAGTTACCCTGATGGATCACTGATGTCCTGACAGAGTGTTAGTTACACTGATGTCCTGACAGAGTGTTAGTTACACTGATGTCCTGACAGAGTGTTAGTTACCCTGATGTCCTGACAGAGTGTTAGTTACACTGATGTCCTGACAGAGTGTTAGTTACACTGATGTCCTGACAGAGTGTTAGTTACACTGATGTCCTGACAGAGTGTTAGTTACCCTGATGTTAAACACTGATGTCCTGACAGAGTGTTAGTTACACTGATGTCCTGACAGAGTGTTAGTTACACTGATGTCCTGACAGAGTGTTAGTTACCCTGATGTCCTGACAGAGTGTTAGTTACACTGATACACTGATGTCCTGACAGAGTGTTAGTTACACTGATGTCCTGACAGAGTGTTAGTTACCCTGATGTCCTGACAGAGTGTTAGTTACACTGATGTCCTGACAGAGTGTTAGTTACCACTGATGTCCTGACAGAGTGTTAGTTACACTGATGTCCTGACAGAGTGTTAGTTACACTGATGTCCTGACAGAGTGTTAGTTACACTGATGTCCTGACAGAGTGTTAGTTACACTGATGTCCTGACAGAGTGTTAGTTACTGATGTCCTGACAGAGTGTTAGTTACACTGATGTCCTGACAGAGTGTTAGTTACACTGATGTCCTGACAGAGTGTTAGTTACACTGATGTCCTGACAGAGTGTTAGTTACACTGATGTCCTGACAGAGTGTTAGTTACACTGATGTCCTGACAGAGTGTTAGTTACACTGATGTCCTGACAGAGTGTTAGTTACCCTGATGTCCTGACAGAGTTGTTATGTCCTGACAGAGTGTTAGTTACACTGATGTCCTGACAGAGTGTTAGTTACACTGATGTCCTGACAGAGTGTTAGTTACACTGATGTCCTGACAGAGTGTTAGTTACTGATGGAACACTGATGTCCTGACAGAGTGTTACACTTACACTGATGTCCTGACAGAGTGTTAGTTACACTGATGTCCTGACAGAGTGTTAGTTACACTGATGTCCTGACAGAGTGTTAGTTACACTGATGTCCTGACAGAGTGTTAGTTACACTGATGTCCTGACAGAGTGTTAGTTACCCTGATGTCCTTACACTGATGTCCTGACAGAGTGTTAGTTACACTGATGTCCTGACAGAGTGTTAGTTACACTGACTGATGTCCTGACAGAGTGTTAGTTACACTGATGTCCTGACAGAGTGTTAGTTACACTGATGTCCTGACAGAGTGTTAGTTACACTGATGTCCTGACAGAGTGTTAGTTACACTGATGTCCTGACAGAGTGTTAGTTACCCTGATGTCCTGACAGAGTGTTAGTTACACTGATGTCCTGACAGAGTGTTAGTTCACTGATGTCCTGACAGAGTGTTAGTTACACTGATGTCCTGACAGAGTGTTAGTTACACTGATGTCCTGACAGAGTGTTAGTTACACTGATGTCCTGACAGAGTGTTAGTTACACTGATGTCCTGACAGAGTGTTAGTTACACTGATGTCCTGACAGAGTGTTAGTTACACTGATGTCCTGACAGAGTGTTGTTACACTGATGGAACACTGATGTCCTGACAGAGTGTTAGTTACACTGATGTCCTGACAGAGTGTTAGTTACACTGATGTCCTGACAGAGTGTTAGTTACACTGATGTCCTGACAGAGTGTTAGTTACCCTGATGTCCTGACAGAGTGTTAGTTACACTGATGTCCTGACAGAGTACACTGATGTCCTGACAGAGTGTTAGTTACACTGATGTCCTGACAGAGTGTTAGTTACCCTGATGTCCTGACAGAGTGTTAGTTACCCTGATGTCCTGACAGAGTGTTAGTTACACTGATGTCCTGACAGAGTGTTAGTTACACTGATGTCCTGACAGAAGTTACACTGATGTCCTGACAGAGTGTTAGTTACACTGATGTCCTGACAGAGTGTTAGTTACACTGATGTCCTGACAGAGTGTTAGTTACACTGATGTCCTGACAGAGTGTTAGTTACACTGATGTCCTGACAGAGTGTTAGTTACCCTGATGTCCTGACAGAGTGTTAGTTACACTGATGTCCTGACAGAGTGTTAGTTACACTGATGTCCTGACAGAGTTAGTTACACTGATGTCCTGACAGAGTGTTAGTTACTGATGTCCTGACAGAGTGTTAGTTACACTGATGTCCTGACAGAGTGTTAGTTACACTGATGTCCTGACAGAGTGTTAGTTACACTGATGTCCTGACAGAGTGTTAGTTACCCTGATGTCCTGACAGAGTGTTAGTTACCCTGATGTCCTGACAGAGTGTTAGTTACACTGATGTCCTGACAGAGTGTTAGTTACACTGATGTCCTGACAGAGTGTTAGTTACCCTGATGTCCTGACAGAGTGTTAGTTACACTGATGTCCTGACAGAGTGTTAGTTACCCTGATGTCCTGACAGAGTGTTAGTTACCCTGATGTCCTGACAGAGTGTTAGTTACACTGATGGAACACTGATGTCCTGACAGAGTGTTAGTTACCCTGATGTCCTGACAGAGTGTTAGTTACACTGATATCCTGACAGAGTGTTACCCTGATGTCCACTGATGTCCTGACAGAGTGTTAGTTACCCTGATGTCCTGACAGAGTGTTAGTTACACTGATGTCCTGACAGAGTGTTAGTTACACTGATGTCCTGACAGAGTGTTAGTTACACTGATGTCCTGACAGAGTGTTAGTTACACTGATGTCCTGACAGAGTGTTAGTTACACTGATGTCCTGACAGAGTGTTAGTTACCCTGATGTCCTGACAGAGTGTTAGTTACACTGATGTCCTGACAGAGTGTTAGTTACCCTGATGTCCTGACAGAGTGTTAGTTACACTGATGGATCACTGATGTCCTGACAGAGTGTTAGTTACACTGATGTCCTGACAGAGTGTTAGTTACACTGATGTCCTGACAGAGTGTTAGTTACACTGATGTCCTGACAGAGTGTTAGTTACACTGATGTCCTGACAGAGTGTTAGTTACACTGATGTCCTGACAGAGTGTTAGTTACACTGATGTCCTGACAGAGTGTTAGTCACACTGATGTCCTGACAGAGTGTTAGTTACCCTGATGTCCTGACAGAGTGTTAGTTACACTGATGTCCTGACAGAGTGTTAGTTACACTGATGTCCTGACAGAGTGTTAGTTACCCTGATGTCCTGACAGAGTGTTAGTTACACTGATGTCCTGACAGAGTGTTAGTTACACTGATGTCCTGACAGAGTGTTAGTCACACTGATGTCCTGACAGAGTGTTAGTTACCCTGATGTCCTGACAGAGTGTTAGTTACACTGATGGAACACTGATGTCCTGACAGAGTGTTAGTTACCCTGATGTCCTGACAGAGTGTTAGTTACACTGATATCCTGACAGAGTGTTAGTTACACTGATGTCCTGACAGAGTGTTAGTTACCCTGATGTCCTGACAGAGTGTTAGTTACACTGATGTCCTGACAGAGTGTTAGTTACACTGATGTCCTGACAGAGTGTTAGTTACACTGATGTCCTGACAGAGTGTTAGTTACACTGATGTCCTGACAGAGTGTTAGTTACACTGATGTCCTGACAGAGTGTTAGTTACACTGATGTCCTGACAGAGTGTTAGTTACACTGATGTCCTGACAGAGTGTTAGTTACACTGATGTCCTGACAGAGTGTTAGTTACCCTGATGTCCTGACAGAGTGTTAGTTACACTGATGTCCTGACAGAGTGTTAGTTACCCTGATGTCCTGACAGAGTGTTAGTTACACTGATGTCCTGACAGAGTGTTAGTTACCCTGATGTCCTGACAGAGTGTTAGTTACACTGATGTCCTGACAGAGTGTTAGTTACCCTGATGTCCTGACAGAGTGTTAGTTACACTGATGTCCTGACAGAGTGTTAGTTACACTGATGTCCTGACAGAGTGTTAGTTACCCTGATGTCCTGACAGAGTGTTAGTTACACTGATGTCCTGACAGAGTGTTAGTTACACTGATGTCCTGACAGAGTGTTAGTTACACTGATGTCCTGACAGAGTGTTAGTTACAGGTCAGAGAGACAATCTGTCTGTCTAAGTTTCACCTGTCTGTCTGTCTGTCTGTCTGTCTGTCTGTCCATCTAACCTGCCTGTCTGTCTGTCCATCTAACCTGCCTGTCTGTCAGAGTGTTGGTTACACTGATGTCCTGACACACACACACACACACACACACACATGTCCACACACACACACACACACATGTCCACACACACACACACACACACACACACACATGTCCACACACACACACACACACACACACACACACACACACACACACACACACACAGAGCTTATTACGTCCATAACTACCCAGAGGCCTGACCTCAGAATACCCCCCAGTTTCAGCCTCTAATACTGTTCACTGATGTCCATATAACACTGATGTCCTGACAGAGTGTTAGTTACACTGATGTCCTGACAGAGTGTTAATATTAATGAACACACTGATGTCCTGACAGAGTGTTAGTTACACTGATGTCCTGACAGAGCAGTAGCTACACTGATGTCCTGACAGAGTGTTGGTACCCTGATGTCCTGATAGAGTGTTAGTTACACTGTGTCCTGACAGAGTGTAGTTACCCTGGTGTGTGTCCTGACAGAGTGTTGTGTACCCTGGGGTGTGACAGTGTGTGTGGAACACTGATGTGTGACAGAGTGTTGTTACACTGATGTGTGACAGGGTTAGTTGTGTGGTGATGTGTGACAGAGGGTGTGGTGATGTGTGACAGAGTGTTGTTGTGGTGGTGTGTGGTGGGGTGTGTGATGTCCTGGGTGTGGTGGGGTGTGGTGGGGTGTGTGACAGTGTGTGGTACACTGGTGTGGTGGGGTGTGTGATGGGGTGTGGTGACAGATGTAGTGGTGTGTGGTGGGGTGTAGTGGTGATGTGTGACAGAGTGTTAGTGGTGTGTGGTGGGTGTGGTGGTGTGTGACAGGTGTGGTGGGGTGTGACAGGGTGTGATGATGGTGGTGGTGTGTGATGGGGTGTGGTGTGTGTGGTGGTGTGTGGTGACAGGGTGTGGTGGTGTGTGACAGGGTGTGGTACACTGTGTGTGATGGGGTGTGGTGGTGTGTGGACAGAGGGTGTGGTGATGTGTGACAGGGTGTGTGTGGTGTGTGGTGGGGTGTGTACCCTGTGTGGTGACAGGGTGTGGTGGGGTGTGTGATGTCCTGGGTGTGGTGGGGTGTGGTGGGGTGTGGTGGTGTGTGGTGGAGGTGTGGTGGTGTGTGATGGGGTGTGGTGTGTGGTGGTGTGTGGTGGTGTGTGGTGGTGTGTGGTGGAGTGTGGTGGGGTGTGGTGGAGTGTGGTGGGGTGTGGTGGTGTGTGGTGGTGTGTGGTGGGGTGTGGTGTGTGTGGTGGTGTGTGGTGGGGTGTGGTGGTGTGTGACAGGGTGTTGGTGGTGTGTGAAGGGGTGTGGTGTGTGTGGTGGGGTGTGGTGGTGTGTGTGGTGGTGTGTGGTGGGGTGTGTGGTGGGGTGTGGTGGGTGTGGTGGGGTGTGTGGTGTGTGGTGGGGTGTGGTGGGGTGTGTGGAGTGTGGTGGGGTGTGGTGGTGTGTGGTGGGGTGTGGTGGTGTGTGGTGGTGTGTGGTGGTGTGTGGTGGGGTGTGGTGGTGTGTGACAGGGTGTGGTAGGTGTGATGGGTGTGATGGGTGTACACTGATGTGTGACAGGTGTGGTGTGTGTGGTGGTGTCCTGACAGTGGGGTGTGGTGGTGTGTGGTGGGGTGTGGTGGTGTGTGGTGGGGTGTGGTGGTGTGTGGTGGGGTGTGGTGGTGTGTGGTGGGGTGTGGTGTGTGGTGACAGTGTGGTGGGGGTGTGTGATGTCCTGGGGTGTGGTGGGGTGTGGTGGGGTGTGGTGGTGTGTGGTGGGGTGTGGTGGTGTGTGGTGGTGTGTGGTGGTGTGGTGTGGTGTGTGGTGGTGTGTGGTGGTGTGTGGTGGTGTGTGGTGGGGTGTGGTGGTGTGTGGTGGTGTGTGGTGGGGTGTGGTGGGATGTGGTGGTGTGTGGTGGTGTGTGGTGGTGTGGTGGGGTGTGGTGTTACCCTGTGTCGTGACAGAGTGGTGTGTGATGGGGTGTGGTGGTAGTTGGTGGTGTGTGACAGAGGGTGTGGTGGTGTGTGGTGGAGTGTGGTGGTGATGTGGTGACAGGGTGTGGTGGGGTGTGGTGGGTGTAGGTGGGGTGTGGTGACAGAGTGTGGTGTGTGATGTCCTGACAGAGTGGTGTGTGGTGGTGTGTGGTGGGGTGTGGTGGGGTGTGGTGGGATGTGGTGGTGTGTGGTACACTGTGTGGTGACAGAGTGTGGTGGTGTGTGGTGGGATGTAGGTGGTGTGTGGTGACAGATGTGGTGGTGATGTCCTGACAGAGTGTTGGTGGTGATGTACACTGTGTGGTGACAGAGTGTTAGTGACACTGATGTGGTGACAGAGTGTTGGTACACTGGTGTGGTGACAGAGTGTGGTACCCTGGTGTGGTGGGGTGTGGTGGGGTGTGTGATGGGGTGTGGTGGGGGTGTGGTGGGGTGTGGTGGGGTGTGGTGGGGTGTGTGATGGGGTGTGGTGACAGGGTGTGATGTGTGGTGGTGTGTGGTGGGGTGTGGTGGGGTGTGTGATGGGGTGTGGTGGGGTGTGGTGGTGTGTGGTGGGATGTTGGTGGTGTGTGGTGGGGTGTAGGTGTGTGGTGGGTGTGTACCCTGATGGGGTGTGGTGGGGTGTGGTACACTGTGTGGTGGGGTGGGGTGGGATGGGGTGACAGGGTGTGGTGGGGTGTGATGTGGGGTGTGTGGTACCCTGTGTGGTGACAGGTGTGGTGGTGTGTGGTGACAGGGTGGTGGTGTGGTGGGGTGTGGTGGGGTGTGTGGTGGTGACAGGTGTGTGGTGTGTGGTGGGGTGTGTGATGGTGTGGTGGGGTGTGTGGTGGTGTGTGGTGGGGTGTGTGGTGGTGTGTGATGGTGTGTGGTGGGGTGTGAGGTGGTGGTGGAGTGGTGTGATGGTGGTGTTGTGGTGGTGTGTGGTGGGGTGTGGTGGTGGGGTGGTGGTGGGGTGTGTGGTGACAGGTGTGTGGTCACACTGGTGTGGTGTGGTGTGGTGGTGGTGATGTGGTGGGGTGTGGGTGTGGCGGGATGTGATGGGGTGTTGTGGTGGTGTGTGGTGGTGTGTTGGTGTGTGGTGGACAGGTGGGGTGTGATGGGGTGTGTGGTGAGTGTGGTGAGTGTGGTGTGGTGTGTGGTGTGTGGTGTGTGGTACACTGTGTGGTGTGGTGTGTGGTGTGTGGTGGAGTGTGGTGGTGTGGTGGAGTGTGGTGGGTGATGGTGTGTGGTGTGTGTGGTGTGTGGTGGAGTGTGGGTGTGTGGTGTGTGTGAGTGTGTGGTGGAGTGTGGTGACAGAGTGTGGGTGGTGTGTGGTGATGTGGTGAGTGTGGTGTGGTGTGTGGTGTGTGGTGTGTGGTGGAACCCTGTGTGGTGACAGGTGTGTGGTGTGTGGTGGAGTGTGTGGTGTGTGACAGTGTGTGGTACACTGGTGGGGTGTGACAGGGTGTGGTGTGTGTGGTGGGAGGTGTGTGTGTCATGGTGTGTGGTGGGGTGTGATGGTGTGTGTGTGGGTGTGGTGTGTTGGTGGTGGTAGTGTGTGTTGACAGAGTGTGGTGTGGTGTGGTGGTGGTGTTGTTGTGTGTGTCATGGTGTGTGGTGGGGTGTGTGGTGGTGTGTGTGTGTGTGTCCATGGTGTGTGGTGGGGTGTGACAGGGTGTGTGTGTGGTGACAGGTGTAGTGGTGTGGTGGGGTGTGTGTGTGTGTGTCATGGTGTGTGGTGGGGTGTGTGGTGGGTGTGTGTGTGGTGGGGTGTGTGGTGGTGTGGTGGGGTGTGTGTGTGTGTCATGGTGTGTGGTGGGGTGTGTGGTGGGGTGTGTGTGTGGTGGGGTGTGTCGTGGTGTGGTGGGGTGTGTGTGTGGTGGGGTGTGTCGTGGTGTGGTGGGGTGTGTGTGTGTCATGGTGTATGGTGGGGTGTGTTTTGGTGGTGGTGTTGTGTGTGGTGTGTTTTGGTGATGGTGTGGTGTGGTGTGGGGTGTGTGTTTTGTGTTGTGGTGTGTGTGTGGTGGGGTGTGGTGGTGTGGTGGGGGGAGTGTGTTTTGGTGATGGTGTGGTGTGGGGTGTGTGTGGTGTGGTGTGGTGGTGTGTTTGTGTTGTGGTGTGTGTGTGGTGGGGTGTGGTGGTGTGGTGGGGGGAGTGTGTTTTGGTAGTGTGTGTGTGGTGTGTTTTGGTGGTGGTGTGGGGTGTGTGGGTGTGGTTTTCTGGTGGTGTGGGAGTGTGTTTTGGTGGTGGTGTGGTGTGGTGTGTTGGTGTGGTGTGTTTTGGTGGTGTGGTGTGGTGTGTTGGTGTGGTATGTTTTGGTGGTGTGGTGTGGTGTGTTTTGGTGGTGTGGTGTGGTGTGTTTTGGTGGTGTGGTGTGGTGTGGTGGGTGGTGTGTTTTGGTGGTGTGGTGTGTTGTTTTGGTGGTGTGGTGTGGTGTGTTTTGGTGGTGTGGTGTGGTGTGTTTTGGTGGTGTGGGTGGTGTGTTTGGTGGTGTGGTGGTGGTGTGTGGTGGTGGTGTGGTGGTGGTGTGTTTGGTGGTGTGGTGTGGTGTGTTGTGGTGGTGTGGTGTGGTGTGTTGGTGTGGTGTGTTTTGGTGGTGTGGTGTGGTGTGTTGGTGAGGTGTGTTTTGGTGGTGTGGTGGTGTGTTGGTGAGGTGTGTTTTGGTGGTGTGGTGTGGTGTGTTGGTGAGGTGTGTTTTGGTGGTGATGGTGGTGGTGGTGTTGGTGGTGTGTTTTGGTGGTGTGGTGTGGGTGTTGGTGGTGTGTTTTGGTGGTGTGGTGTGGTGGTGTTGGTGTGGTGTGTTTGGTGGTGTGGTGTGGTGTGGTGGTGATGGTGTGTTTTGGTGGTGGTGTGGTGGTGTTTTGGTGGTGTGGTGGTGATGTGTTGGTGAGGTGTGTTTTGGTGGTGGTGGTGTGGTGTGTTGGTGAGGTGTGTTTTGGTGGTGTGGTGTGGTGTGTTGGTGGTGGTGGTGTTTTGGTGGTGGTGGTGGTGTGTGTTTTGGTGGTGTGGTGTGGTGTGTTGGTGTGGTGTGTTTGGTGGTGTGGTGTGGTGTGTTGGTGTGGTGTGTTTTGGTGGTGTGTTGGTGGTGGTGTTGGTGAGTGGTGTGTTTTGGTGGTGTGGTGTGGTGTGTTGGTGAGGGTGTGTTTGGTGGTGTGGTGTGGTGTGTTGGTGAGGTGTGTTTTGGTGGTGTGGTGATGGTGGTGTTGGTGTGGTGTGTTTTGGTGGTGTGTTGTGGTGTGTTGGTGAGGTGTGTTTTGGTGGTGTGGTGTGGTGTGTTGGTGTGGTGTGTTTTGGTGGTGGTGGTGGTGGTGAGGTGTGTGTTGGTGGTGGTGGTGGTGGTGGTGGTGTTGGTGGTGTGTTGATGGTGGTGGTGTGGTGTGTTGGTGTGGTGTGTTTGGTGGTGGTGTGGTGTGGTGTGTTGGTGTGGTGTGTTTTGGTGGTGGTGTGGTGTGTTGGTGTGGTGTGTTTTGGTGGTGTGTTGTGGTGTGTTGGTGTGGTGTGTTTTGGTGGTGTGGTGTGGTGTGTTGGTGTGGTGTGTTTTGGTGGTGTGTTGTGGTGTGTTGGTGGTGTGTTTTGGTGGTGTGGTGTGGTGTGTGGTGGTGGTGTGTTTTGGTGGTGTGGTGTGGTGTGTTGGTGTGGTGTGTTTTGGTGGTGTGGTGTGGTGTGTTGGTGTGGTGTGTTTTGGTGGTGTGTTGTGGTGTGTTGGTGTGGTGTGTTTTGGTGGTGTGGTGTGGTGTGTTGGTGTGGTGTGTTTTGGTGGTGTGGTGTGTTGGTGAGGTGTGTTTTGGTGGTGGTGTGGTGTGGTGTGTTGGTGAGGTGTGTTTTGGTGGTGGTGTGGTGTGTTGGTGTGGTGTGTTTTGGTGGTGGTGTGGTGTGTTGGTGTGGTGTGTTTTGGTGGTGGTGTGGTGTGTTGGTGTGGTGTGTTTTGGTGGTGACGGTGTGTGGTGTGGTGTGTTTTGGTGGTGGTGTGGTGTGTTGGTGAGGTGTGTTTTGGTGGTGGTGTGGTGTGTTGGTGAGGTGTGTTTTGGTGGTGGTGTGGTGTGTTGGTGTGGTGTGTTTTGGTGGTGGTGTGGTGTGTTGGTGAGGTGTGTTTTGGTGGTGGTGTGGTGTGGTGTGTTGGTTGGTGTGTTTTGGTGGTGGTGAAGGTGTGGTGTGTTGGTGAGGTGTGTTTTGGTGGTGGTGTGGTGTGTTGGTGTGGTGTGTTTTGGTGGTCGGTGTCACTTGGTGTGTTAACAACGCTTCAAATGTGGTGTGTTTTGGTGGTGGTGTGGTGTGTACAGAAGGTCAAATCGGAGGGTAATCACTTCCGTGTTTGACTCATCAGTCTCATCGAGCTCCTTCAGGTCAAATCTGGAAGGCTCCTAACAACTCTCAAATCAAAGACTGATCTTATTCTCCATCAAATCTGACTGTGGGGAAGAGACAGGAAAGGAGGGAGGGAGGGGTTAGAACGGGGAGGGGGAGAGACAAGGGGAGAGGAGGGGGAGGGACGGGGGGGGAAGAGAAACGGGGAGAGGGGGAGTGGAGGGGAGCTTCAAATCGGGGAGATCAGAGACGGGTAGAGGGGAGGGAGAAATCGGGAGATATCCTTGGGAGGGAAGAGGAGGAGAGAGAGCAACACAATTAGACGCCAAATCATGAGAAAACAAAAAGATAATTACTTTACTTACATTGGAAAGAATTAACAAAAAAACAGAGCAAACTAGAGAGTACACAGTGGCAGAATAGCTGACCACTGTGACTGACCCACAAGCTTTGACTATGTACAGACTCAGTGAGCATAGCCTTGCTATTGAGAAAGGCCGCCGTAGGCAGACATGGCTCTCAAGAGAAGACAGGCTATGTGCTCACTGCCCACAAAATGAGGTGGAAACTGAGCTGCACTTCCTAACCTCCTGCCCAATGTGTGACCATATTAGAGAGACATATTTCCCTCAAAACAAACCCAGTTTTGATAAACTCCCATATCTACTGGGTGAAGTACCACAGTGTGCCATCACAGCAGCAAGACGTTTGTGACCTGTTGCCACGAGAAAAGGTGAAACCAGTGAAGAACAAACACCATTATGTAACCGTTGTCAAATGGCTAGCCAGTTAGCGTTGGTGCGCCGTTAACAACGCTTCAAATCAAATCGGTGACATCACTTCCTTGTTAACAACGCTTCAAATCAAATCGGTGACATCACTTCCTTGTTAACAACGCTTCAAATCAAATCGGTGACATCACTTCCTTGTTAACAACGCAAATCAAATCGGTGACATCACTTCCTTGTTAACAACGCTTCAAATCAAATCGGTGACATCACTTCCTTGTTAACAACGCTTCAAATCAAATCGGTGACATCACTTCCTTGTTAACAACGCTTCAAATCAAATCGGTGACATCACTTCCTTGTTAACGATGCTTCAAATCGGTGACATCACTTCCTTGTTAACAACGCTTCAAATCAAATCGGTGACATCACTTCCTTGTTAACTACGCTTCAAATCAAATCGGTGACGTCACTTCCTTGTTAACAACGCTTCAAATCGGTGACATCACTGCCTTGTTAACAACGCTTCAAATCGGTGACATCACTTCCTTGTTAACAACGCTTCAAACCAAATCGGTGACATCACTTCCTTGTTAACAACGCTTCAAATCAAATCGGTGACATCACTTCCTTGTTAACTACGCTTCAAATCAAATCGGTGACATCACTTCCTTGTTAACAACGCTTCAAATCAAATCGGTGACATCACTTCCTTGTTAACAACGCTTCAAATCAAATCGGTGACATCACTTCCTTGTTAACTACGCTTCAAATCAAATCGGTGACATCACTTCCTTGTTAACGACGCTTCAAATCAAATCGGTGACATCACTTCCTTGTTAAAAACGCTTCAAATCGGTGACATCACTTCCTTGTTAACAACGCTTCAAATCAAATCGGTGACATCACTTCCTTGTTAACAACGCTTCAAATCAAATCGGTGACATCACTTCCTTGTTAACAACGCTTCAAATCAAATCGGTGACGTCACTTCCTTGTTAACAACGCTTCAAATCGGTGACATCACTGCCTTGTTAACAACGCTTCAAATCGGTGACATCACTTCCTTGTTAACAACGCTTCAAACCAAATCGGTGACATCACTTCCTTGTTAACAACGTTTCAAATCGGTGACATCACTTCCTTGTTAAAAACGCTTCAAATCGGTGACATCACTTCCTTGTTAACAACACTTCAAATCAAATCGGTGACATCACTTCCTTGTTAACAACGCTTCAAATCGGTGACATCACTTCCTTGTTAACGACGCTTCAAATCGGCGACGTGTTACAGAGGGTCCCTGGTTCGAGTCCAGGTTGGGAGGCCATGTGTTACAGAGGGTCCCTGGTTCGAGTCCAGGTTGGGAGGCCATGTGTTGCAGAGGGTCCCTGGTTCGAGTCCAGGTTGGGAGGCCATGTGTTGCAGAGGGTCCCTGGTTCGAGTCCAGGTTGGGAGGCCATGTGTTGCAGAGGGTCCCTGGTTCGAGTCCAGGTTGGGAGGCCACGTGTTACAGAGGGTCCCTGGTTCGAGTCCAGGTTGGGAGGCCATGTGTTACAGAGGGTCCCTGGTTCGAGTCCAGGTTGGGAGGCCATGTGTTACAGAGGGTCCCTGGTTCGAGTCCAGGTTGGGAGGCCATGTGTTACAGAGGGTCCCTGGTTCGAGTCCAGGTTGGGAGGCCATGTGTTACAGAGGGTCCCTGGTTCGAGTCCAGGTTGGGAGGCGATGTGTTACAGAGGGTCCCTGGTTCGAGTCCAGGTTGGGAGGCCATGTGTTACAGAGGGTCCCTGGTTCGAGTCCAGGTTGGGAGGCCATGTGTTACAGAGGGTCCCTGGTTCGAGTCCAGGTTGGGAGGCGATGTGTTACAGAGGGTCCCTGGTTCGAGTCCAGGTTGGGAGGCCATGTGTTGCAGAGGGTCCCTGGTTCGAGTCCAGGTTGGGAGGCGATGTGTTACAGAGGGTCCCTGGTTCGAGTCCAGGTTGGGAGGCCATGTTGCAGAGGGTCCTGGGTTCGAGTCCAGGTTGGGAGGCCATGTGTTGCAGAGGGTCCCTGGTTCGAGTCCAGGTTGGGAGGCCATGTGTTACAGAGGGTCCCTGATTCGAGTCCAGGTTGGGAGGCACGTGTTGCAGAGGGTCCCTGGTTCGAGTCCAGGTTGGGAGGTGATGTGTTACAGAGGGTCCCTGGTTCGAGTCCAGGTTGGGAGGCCATGTGTTACAGAGGGTCCTGGGTTCGAGTCCAGGTTGGGAGGCCATGTGTTACAGAGGGTCCCTGGTTCGAGTCCAGGTTGGGAGGAGATGTGTTACAGAGGGTCCCTGGTTCGAGTCCAGGTTGGGAGGCGATGTGTTACAGAGGGTCCCTGGTTCGAGTCCAGGTTGGGAGGCCATGTGTTACAGAGGGTCCCTGGTTCGAGTCCAGGTTGGGAGGCGATGTGTTGCAGAGGGTCCCTGGTTCGATGTCCAGGTTGGGAGGCGACGTGTTGCAGAGGGTCCCTGGTTCGAGTCCAGGTTGGGAGGCCATGTGTTGCAGAGGGTCCCTGGTTCGATGTCCAGGTTGGGAGGCCATGTGTTGCAGAGGGTCCCTGGTTCGAGTCCAGGTTGGGAGGCCATGTGTTACAGAGGGTCCCTGGTTCGATGTCCAGGTTGGGAGGCCATGTGTTGCAGAGGGTCCCTGGTTCGATGTCCAGGTTGGGAGGCCATGTGTTGCAGAGGGTCCCTGGTTCGAGTCCAGGTTGGGAGGCGATGTGTTACAGAGGGTCCCTGGTTCGAGTCCAGGTTGGGAGGCCATGTGTTGCAGAGGGTCCCTGGTTCGAGTCCAGGTTGGGAGGCGATGTGTTGCAGAGGGTCCCTGGTTCGATGTCCAGGTTGGGAGGCGACGTGTTGCAGAGGGTCCCTGGTTCGAGTCCAGGTTGGGAGGCCATGTGTTGCAGAGGGTCCCTGGTTCGATGTCCAGGTTGGGAGGCCATGTGTTGCAGAGGGTCCCTGGTTCGATGTCCAGGTTGGGAGGCCATGTGTTGCAGAGGGTCCCTGGTTCGAGTCCAGGTTGGGAGGCGATGTGTTACAGAGGGTCCCTGGTTCGAGTCCAGGTTGGGAGGCCATGTGTTGCAGAGGGTCCCTGGTTCGAGTCCAGGTTGGGAGGCCATGTGTTGCAGAGGGTCCCTGGTTCGAGTCCAGGTTGGGAGGCGATGTGTTACAGAGGGTCCCTGGTTCGAGTCCAGGTTGGGAGGCGATGTGTTACAGAGGGTCCCTGGTTCGAGTCCAGGTTGGGAGGCCATGTGTTACAGAGGGTCCCTGGTTCGAGTCCAGGTTGGGAGGCCACGTGTTGCAGAGGGTCCCTGGTTCCCAATAAAGGCCATTAAATTGAAGTGAATAGAGTTGAATTAAATTGAATGTAAATGAATTGAATTGAATGGAAATGAATTGAATGGAAATGAATTGAATGGAATTGAAAGGAATGGTAACATATGTTTCCCATGACAACAAAGCTTCTGAAATTGAAATAGGATAGAATTGACAAGAGAATGTAAATACCTCAGTGTGTTGATAGGACAAGACACACACACACACACACACACACACACACACACACACACACATTGAAACACACACACACACACACACACACACACACACACACACACACACACACACACACACACACACACACACACACACACACACACACACACACACACACACACACACACTATATTTTAAGGACATAATCTCTTAGAGGTATGTGAGAAATTCCTACCCCACACTGCCATTCACTTTAAACAGTCGAGCAACACCACACACACACACACACACACACACACACACACACTATATTTTAAGGACATAATCTCTTAGAGGTATGTGAGAAATTCCTACCCCACACTGCCATTCACTTTAAACAGTCAGCAACACCCCACCACACCACACACACACACACACACACACACACACACACACACACACACACACACACACACACACACACACACACACACACACACACACACACACACACACACACACACACACACACACACACACACAGACAGACAGATATCCCCTCCCCCCACACCAAACAGCAAAAGGAGAAATCCTAAACCTGAAAACATACAAGGTAGGAAACCTGTTTCTACAAGACTCTCCCTCTCTCTTTCCTTCTCTCCTTCTCTGAACTGCATTCCTCCCTCCGCGGTTTACATGTACCGAGTGCTCTCTCGTTCCGTCTTTCGCTCTCGATCACTTCCTGTGTGGTTTTAATGAGGGTAACACATGTCCCTGGGGCCGGCTGGTTAAAATAACTCCCCCCGCCTGACACTTCCCATGTAGATTAACACTGAGGAGAGGCAGCAACAGACACAGATACAGATTCACTACTATAACAGCTGCTGCTGCCTGCCAGGCCATGGAGACACGGTCTCACACACACACACACACACACACGCACACACGCAC
The DNA here is from genome assembly GCF_023373465.1 of Oncorhynchus keta. Taxonomy (NCBI): domain Eukaryota; kingdom Metazoa; phylum Chordata; class Actinopteri; order Salmoniformes; family Salmonidae; genus Oncorhynchus; species Oncorhynchus keta. The sequence goes on from NW_026281944.1 coordinate 37,345, forward strand.
ACACAGGACAGACAGCAGCCTTCATTAGGCTACACAGACAGACAGACAGACAGACAGACAGACAGACAGACAGACAGACAGACAGACAGACACAGAGGACAGACAGCAGCCTTCATTAGGCTACATGACGAGACAGACAGACAGACACAGACAGACAGACAGACGACAGACAGACAGACAGACACACAGAGGACAGACAGCAGCCTTCATTGACAGACAGACAGACAGACAGCTACATGACGAGACAGACAGACAGACAGACAGACAGACAGAGGGACAGACAGACAGACATGACAGACAGACAGACAGACTTTAAATGGTTTAACTTGGGTCAAACGTTTGGGTAGCCTTCCACGAGCTTCCCACAATAAGTTGGGTGAGTTTTGGCCCATTCCTCCTGACAGAGCTGGTGTAACTGAGTCAGGTTTGTAGGTCTCCTTGCTCACACACTTTTCAGTTCTGCCCAAATGTTCTATAGGATTGAGGTCAGGGCTTTGTGATGGCCACTCCAATACCTTGAATTTGTTGTCCTTAAGGCATTTTGCCACAACTTTGAAGTATGCTTGGGGTGATTGTCCATTTGGAAGACCCATTTGTGACCAAGCTTTAACTTAACTTAAGCTTAAACTGATGTCTTGAGATGATGCTTCAATATATCCACATACTTTCTGACTCCAGATCTGACTCCAGGTCTGACTCCAGGTCTGTGTCTGACTCCAGGTCTGTGTCTGACTCCAGGTCTGACTCCAGGTCTGTGTCTGACTCCAGGTCTGACTCCAGGTCTGACTCCAGGTCTGTGTCTGACTCCAGGTCTGACTCCAGGTCTGACTCCAGGTCTGTGTCTGACTCCAGGTCTGTGTCTGACTCCAGGTCTGACTCCAGGTCTGTGTCTGACTCCAGGTCTGACTCCTGGTCTGTGTCTGACTCCAGGTCTGAATCCAGGTCTGTGTCTGACTCCAGGTCTGACTCCAGGTCTGGGTCTGTCTCCAGGTCTGGGTCTGTCTCCAGGTCTGTCTCCAGGTCTGTCTCCAGGTCTGACTCCAGGTCTGTCTCCAGGTCTGTCTCCAGGTCTGACTCCAGGTCTGGGTCTGTCTCCAGGTCTGGGTCTGTCTCCAGGTCTGTCTCCAGGTCTGTCTCCAGGTCTGTCTCCAGGTCTGTCTCCAGGTCTGGGTCTGACTCCAGGTCTGTCTTCAGGTCTGTGTCTGTCTCTCAGGTCTGTCTCCAGGTCTGTCTCCAGGGTCTGTCTGTCTGTCTCCAGGTCTGTCTCCAGGTCTGTCTCCAGGTCTGTCTCCAGGTCTGTCTCCAGGTCTGACTCAGGTCTGACTCCAGGTTTGGGTCTGACTCCAGGTGTGGGTCTGACCCAGGTCTGTGTCTGACTCCAGGTCTGTGTCTGACTCAGGTCTGGGTCTGACTCCAGGTCTGACTCCAGGTCTGTGTCTGACTCCAGGTCTGTCTCCAGGTCTGTCTCCAGGTCTGACTCCAGGTCTGACTCAGGGTCTGACTCCAGGTCTGACTCCAGGTCTGTGTCTGACTCCAGGTCTGACTCCAGGTCTGACTCCAGGTCTGACTCCAGGTCTGTATCAGGTCTGACTCCAGGTCTGACTCCAGGTCTGACTCAGGTCTGACTCCAGATCTGGGTCTGTCTCCCAGGTCTGTCTCCAGGTCTGTCTCCAGGTCTGGGTCTGACTCCAGGTCTGTCTCAGGTCTGACTCCAGATCTGGGTCTGTCTCCAGGTCTGTCTCCAGGTCTGTCTCCAGGTCTGGGTCTGACTCCAGGTCTGTCTCCAGGTCTGTCTCCAGGTCTGTCTCCAGGTCTGGGTCCGTCTCCAGGTCTGTCTCCAGGTCTGTCTCCAGGTCTGACTCCAGGTCTGACTCCAGGTCTGTGTCTGACTCCAGGTCTGTCTCCCAGGTCTGTCTCCAGGTCTGTCTCCAGGTCTGTCTCCAGGTCTGACTCCAGATCTGACTCCAGATCTGACTCTGGTTGTGGACTGGGTGGCAGATGGCCAGCTCCTGCTCTGAGGTCATGAGTTCAATCTCATTGACAGGCATTCATTCATTATTATTTCGAAATTTGAGGTTTGGAGCAATTTATAAATGTGTAAAAAGGTCTAATTTGTCACTGAGACTGTGATAACTCGTTGATAGGCTATAATGTTATATATCAACAACTCTTTTAACAGTAATTGACAGCCTTGTTTATAACCCATTTTATAGGCTACTGAAAACGGCTTGTATAAAAGGTCTGTTTTAGTTTCTTTGACCCCAGTACTAACTATAACTATGAGGTTCCTGACAAAACAACATTTAATCATTACAGGTAATAACTATAGGTTTCCGTGGTAATAACTATAGGTTCCCAAAGGTTCCTGGTAATAACTATAGGTTCCCGTGGTAATAACTATAGGTTCCCGTGGTAATAACTATAGGTTCCCGTTGTAATAACTATAGGTTCCCGTTGTAATAACTATAGGTTCGTGGTAATAACTATAACTATAGGTTCCCGTGGTAATAACTATAGGTTCCCGTGGTAATAACTATAGGTTCCGTTTAATAACTATAGGTTCCGTTGTAATAACTATAGGTTCCGTTGTAATAACTATAGGTTCCCGTTGTAATAACTATAGGTTCCCGTTGTAATAACTATAGGTTCCCGTTGTAATAACTATAGGTTCCCGTTGTAATAACTATAGGTTCCCGTTGTAATAACTAAAGGTTCCGTGGTAATAACTATAACTATAGGTTCCCGTTGTAATAACTATAGGTTCCCGTTGTAATAACTATAGGTTCCCGTGGTAATAACTATAACTATAGGTTCCCGTTGTAATAACTATAGGTTCCCGTTGCTAATAACTATAGGTTCCCGTTGTAATAACTATAGGTTCCCGTTGTAATAACTATAGGTTCCCGTTGTAATAACTATAAGTTCCCGTTGTAATAACTATAGGTTTGTAATAACTATAGGTTCCCCTTGTAATAACTATAGGTTCCCGTGGTAATAACTATAACTATAGGTTCCCGTGGTAATAACTATAGGTTCCCGTTGTAATAACTAAAGGTTCCCCTTGTAATAACTATAGGTTCCGTTGTAATAACTATAGGTTCCCGTTGTAATAACTATAGGTTCCCGTGGTAATAACTATAGGTTCCCGTGGTTATAACTATAGGTTCCCGTTGTAATAACTATAGGTTCCCGTGGTAATAACTATAGGTTCCCGTGGTAATAACTATAGGTTCCCCTTGTAATAACTATAGGTTCCCGTTGTAATAACTAAAGGTTCCGTGGTGATAACTATAGGTTCCCGTTGTAATAACTATAGGTTCCTGTGGTAATAACTATAGGTTCCCGTGGTAATAACTATAGGTTCCGTTTGTAATAACTATAGGTTCCCATTGTAATAACTATAGGTTCCGTTGTAATAACTATAGGTTCCCGTTGTAACAACTATAACTATAGGTTCCCGTGGTAATAACTATAGGTTCCCGTTGTAATAACTATAGGTTCCCGTTGTAATAACTATAGGTTCCCGTTGTAATAACTATAGGTTCCCGTGGTAATAACTATAGCCGACTACTTACAGCACACGCAGATTCCTCAGTCAGCGAAGCCGGCCTTGGTGATTTTAGTCAGATTATTAGCGTTCAGATCCTGGGAAACAAGGCGAAGCAATGAAAGTTACAATATATAACACAAACATAAATAATCAATCATTCATATTTAAAGATGTTCTAAAAACAGATTTGAATAACACACAACCTACACTGTGCCAGTATTAGTTATTGGCGTTATTTAGGCCACAATTAAATGACTGAATTTAAAACAAACGATGGAGGAGAATCTCAGGTGGACATGTTCACCTTTCCATTACAGATTCAGAAGTGGCAGCCTACAGACATAAAGGAATGGCCAGACATTCAAACCTGCGAAGCGATGAGCAGGATAGGAATGGTGAGATAACGAAGCAGGATAAAGGAATGATGAGATAACGATGAGCAGGATCAGGGAATGATGAGATACGATGAGCAGGATAAAGGAATGGTGAGATAACGATGAGCAGGATAAAGGAATGGTGAGATAGCGATGAGCAGGATAAAGGAATGGTGAGATAATTCAAACCACGGCGATGAGCAGGATAAAGGAATGGTGAGATAATTCAAAGGAATGATGAGAAAGCGATGAGCAGGATAAAGGAATGATGAGATAACGATGAGCAGGATAAAGGAATGATGAGATGGCGATGAGCAGGATAAAGGAATGATGAATAGCGATGAGCAGGATAACGATAATGAGCAGGATAAAGGAATGATGAGATAACGATGAGCAGGATAAAGGAATGATGAGATAACGATGAGCAGGATAAAGGAATGGTGAGATAATTCAAACCTAAAGCGATGAGCAGGATAAAGGAATGATGAGATAACGATGAGCAGGATAAAGGAATGATGAGATAATTCAAATGAGCAGGATAAAGGAATGGTGAGATAATGACCTAGATAGCGATGAGCAGGATAAAGGAATGATGAGATAGCGATGAGCAGGATAAAGGAATGGTGAGATAATTCAAACCTGAAAGCGATGAGCAGGATAAAGGAATGATGAGATAACGATGAGCAGGATAAAGGAATGGTGAGATAATTCCAAACCTACGAAACGATGAGCAGGATAAAGGAATGGTGAGATAACGATGAGCAGGATAAAGGAATGGTGAGATAATTCAAAGCAGGATAAAGGAATGAGCAGAGATAAAGGAAACCTATGAAGCGATGAGCAGGATAAAGGAATGATGAGATAACGATGAGATAGCGATGAGCAGGATAAAGGAATGGTGAGATAATTCAAACCTACGAAACGATGAGCAGGATAAAGGAATGATGAGATAACGATGAGCAGGATAAAGGAATGGTGAGATAATTCAAACCTACGAAACGATGAGCAGGATAAAGGAATGATGAGATAACGATGAGCAGGATAAAGGAATGGTGAGATAATTCAAACCATGAAAGCGATGAGCAGGATAAAGGAATGGTGAGATAACGATGGCAGGAAAAGGAATGGTGAGATAATTCAAACAGGATGAAGGAATGAGCAGGATAATTCAGGAATGATGAGATAACGATGAGCAGGATAAAGGAATGATGAGATAGCGATGAGCAGGATAA
>NW_026281944.1:47500-53371 GCF_023373465.1 Oncorhynchus keta
ACGCGCAGAGCGAATAAATCGTGATCTCGTGCAGGTCAACGTGGCTGAGGTATTGATTTCCCTTCAGACGTCCGTTTAACACCGGAAGAGCCCGTGCTTAGAATCACACTCCGTGTGTGTGTTGTCAGTGAAAGAGAGCTCTCCGAGACTGCGTGTGTGTGTGTGAGGGAGAAGAGAAGAAAACGGGAACGTTTCCACTGCGTCTGTCCAAGCAACACCTCGCACGCACACACACACTCAATCCCTCTTTCTCCCTTCCTCTCACTCTCCCTTTCTCTCTCTCCCTATCACAAACACACACACACACACACAATGACGAGTCTGCGTTTTCCTCCGAGGCAGAGCGACGCTGTGCGTTAGACCCACTCACTCTCTCTCTCTCTCTCTGCAGTGGCCCGGCCACCTGATGCCGTGAGCGGTGTAGAGGAGAGACGAGGCCCATCTTGGAAAGCAACCACCGTAAACCAATCGTAACCTACCGGTCCCGGTGCACCTTCAAAAAATCACTCTTGAGAGATCCTTGAAGGTTACAAGTGTTCACCACAGCAGCAGAAATACAAAATAATCCAAAAACCCAGGAGCGGAAACGCAGCGGAGGACAGTAGCCTAATTAGGAGGTTGTTAGATCCAAAACGGTTCAGGTAGTAGTATCCCAAATAAAACCCACCCAGGAAAGTTGAGGTAATGTTGCAGGAATAGTAACGAGTCAAAGGGAGGAGGGGGGTAGAGAATACCTCCGTGTCTCTGTCTGCAGAATCAACCGGGGTTTGTTTATAACAGCGCTGCGTCAAAACCTGTTCAATGTTACACATTCTCCAACCGCGCGTTTCGGCTGTCAATCTCATCCGTTAATCCGTGCCCGTTTATTTCGGTGTTTCTGTCTCCATGGGCTTGGGATTTCACCCTCTGTTTTTAACGTGCGAACTCACAGCAGTGGACCAGGGAACTCCTTTCCAACCCCAAGCCCTGGAAGCTTTATACTGGCTGATAACTCCTCCCCTACCCCCGCCCGAACCCGACTCCTGCCCGCTACCCCTCTACCTTGTACGGTGCTCAGACACAGCGTCACACTGCCTGGACGCCACATTACATTTAAGTCGCGCGGTTTGTGTCAAATCTTAATACTGGTTTCTACTATATTCCAGACAGAGGTGGTGATTGACTCTTTCTACATATGGGCTGATGGATAGATCTGAGGCATTGGATATTTTCATCTATCTCTCTGCCTCTCTCTCTTTATCTCTCTCTCTCTCTCTCTCTCTCTCTCTCTCTCTCTCTCTCTCTGCCTCCCTCTCTTTATCTCTCTCTTTATCTCTCTTTATCTCTCCCTGTCTCTCTCTGTCTCTCTCTCTCTCTCTTTATCTCTCTCTTTATCTCTCTATTTCTCTCTCTTTATCTCTCTCTATTTCTCTCTCCCCTCTCTCTCTCTCTCTCTCTCTCTCTCTCTCCCTCTCTCTGTGTTGGTGTGGGAGTGTAGTGTGTGTAGCACCTTAATTGGGAACGGCTGGAGAGGAACTAGTGGTTTCCATGAGTTTGATGCCCTTCCCGTTCCAGCTGTTGTTATTATGACTGTCCTCTCAGCAGCCTCCTGTAGTGTGTGTGTGTGTGTGTGTGTGTGTGTGTGTGTGTGTGTGTGTGTGTGTGTGTGTGTGTGTGTGTGTGTGTGTGTGTGTGTGTGTGTGTGTGTGTGTGTGTGTGTGTGTCTGTTGGGCATGCAGAATGTCAATTATTTCCTCCTTTGATTCAATCCCACTTTAACACTGTTTGGTAATTGCTGCAGTAGCTGTGTTTATGTGTGTGTGTGTGTGTGTGCGTGTATGTGTGTGTGTATGTGTGCGTGCGTGTGTGTGTGTAGGTAGGTAGCTACATCCCCAGGCCATGGGCAACATAATAGCCGCAATCAACAGAGGGGCAGGGAGGAGAAGGAGGGAGAAGGAGAGATAGAGAAAGAAAGTAAGAGAGAGAAGGAGGGGGAGAAGGAGAGATAGAGAAAGAAAGTAAGAGGGAGCAGGGAGGGGAGAGGAGAAGGAGGGGGAGAAGGAGAGAGGGAGAGAAAGAAAGAAGAGGGAGGGAGGGAGGGAGAAGGAGGGGAGAAGGAGAGATAGAAAGAAAGTAAGAGGGAGTAGGGAGGGAGGGAGAAGGAGGGGGAGAAGGAGAGATAGAAAGAAAGTAAGAGGGAGCAGGGAGGGAGGGGAGAGGAGGGAAGGAGAATAGAGAAGAGAAAGTAAGAGGGAGCAGGGAGGGAGGGAGAAGGAGGGGAGAAGGAGAGATAGAGAAAGAAAGTAAGAGGGAGTAGGAGGGAGGGAGGGAGCAGGAGGAGAGAAGGAGAGATAGAGAAAGAAAGTAAAGAGGGAGCAGGGAGGGAGGGAGAAGGAGGGGGGAGGGGAGAGATAGAGAAGGAGTAAAGAGAGAGAAGAAGGAGAGATAGAAGAAAGTAAGGGGGAGCAGGGAGGGAGGGAGAAGGAGGAGAGGAGAGATAGAAAGAAAGTAAGAGGGGGAGCAGGGGAGGGAGGGAGAAGGAGGGGAAGGAGGAGGGGTAGGGAGGGAGGAGAGGGAGAAGGAGGAGAAGGAGAATAGAAAGAAAGTAAGAGGGAGCAGGGGAGGAGGGAGAAGGAGGGGAGAAGGAGAGATAGAAAAAGAAAGTAAGAGGGAGTAAGGGGAGGGAGGGAGAAGGAGGGGAGAAGGAGAGATAGAGAAAGAAAGTAAGAGGGGGAGGGAGGAGGGAGAAGGAGGGGAGAAGGAGAGATAGAGAAAGAAAGTAAGAGGGGTAAGGAGGGAGGGAGGAGCAGGAGGGGGAGAAGGAGAGATAGAGAAAGAAAGTAAGAGAGTAGGGAAGGGGAGAAGGAGAGATAGAGAAAGAAAGTAAAAGGAGGAAGGAGGGGAGAAGGAGAGATAGAAAGAAAGTAAGAGGGGGTAGGGAAGGAGAGGAGAAGGACGGGGAGAAGGAGAGATAGAGAAAGAAAAGTAAGAGGGAGTAGGGAGGGAGAAGGGAGAAGGAGGGGAGAAGGAGAGATTCCTCAGAGAGTAAGAGGGAGCGGGAGGGACCTCACAAAGGGCCTCCAGTGCCTTTACTTCCTAAGAGGAGTAAGGAGAGGGGAGGTCCTCAGGGACTTTAAGGAGAGATAGAGAAAGAAAGTAAGAGAGAGAGTAGGGAAGGAGAGAGAAGGAGGGGAGAAGGAGAGATAGAAAGAAAGTAAGAGGGAGCAGGGGAGGAGGGAGAAGGACGGGGAGAAGGAGAGATAGAGAAAGAAAGTAAGAGGGGAGTAGGGAAGGAGTCTCTAGAAAGACTTTATACCTAGGGAAGGAGACTTATACCTCAGTCTACCCGACAAAGGAGCACTCCCAGTGTAACCTCACTTTTTACCTGACCTCCTTATTCCTCAGTCTCTACCTGACTTTATACCTCAGTCTCTACCTGACTTTATACCTCAGTCTCTACCTGACTTTATACCTCAGTCTCTCCCCTGACTTTATACCTGAGTCTCTACCTGACTTTATACCTGACTTTATTCCTCAGTCTACCTGACTTTATACCTCAGTCTCTACCTGACTTTATACCTCAGTCTACCTGACTATATACCTGAATCTTCATGACTATACCTCAGTCTACCTGACTTTATACCTGACTTTACACCTCAGTCCTCTACCTGACTTTATACCTCAGTCTCTCACGACTTTATACCTCAGTCTACCTGACTTTATACCTGACTTTAAACCTCAGTCTCTACCTGACTTTAAACCTCAGTCTACCTGACTATATACCTCAGTCTACCTGACTTTATACCTGACTTTATACCTCAGTCTCTACCTGACGTTATACCTCAGTCTCTACCTGACTTTATACCTCAGTCTCTACCTGACTTTATACCTCAGTCTCTACCTGACTTTATACCTGACTTTATACCTCAGTCTCTACCTGACGTTATACCTCAGTCTCTACCTGACTTTATACCTCAGTCTCTACCTGATGTTATACCTCAGTCTCTACCTGACTTTATACCTCAGTCTCTACCTGACTTTATACCTCAGTCTCTACCTGACTTTATACCTGACTTTATACCTCAGTCTCTACCTGACTTTATACCTCAGTCTCTACCTGACTTTATACCTCAGTCTCTACCTGACTTTATACCTGACTTTATACCTCAGTCTCTACCTGACGTTATACCTCAGTCTCTACCTGACTTTATACCTCAGTCTCTACCTGATGTTATACCTCAGTCTCTACCTGACTTTATACCTCAGTCTCTACCTGACTTTATACCTCAGTCTCTACCTGACTTTATACCTGACTTTATACCTCAGTCTCTACCTGACGTTATACCTCAGTCTCTACCTGACTTTATACCTCAGTCTCTACCTGACTATATACCTCAGTCTCTACCTGACGTTATACCTCAGGCTCTAAACAATAGTGAAATTAAGCGTGATTGGTACACTAATTTGACTGTGCCTTTAAACAGCTTGGAAAATTCCACAAAATTATGTCATGTCTTTTTGAGCTTCTGAAAGTCTAATTGACATCATTTTGTGTCAATTGGAGGTGAACCTGTGGATGTATTTCAAGCTCTACCTTCAAACTAAGTGCCTCTTTGCTTGACATCATGAGAAAATCAAAAGAAATCAGCCAAGACCTCAGAAAAAAATTGTAGGCCTCCACAAGTCTGGTTCATCCTTGGGAGCAATTTCCAAACGCCTGAAGGAACCACGTACTTTGGTGAGAAAAGTGCAAATCAATCCCAGAACAACAGCAAAGGACCTTGTGAAGATGCTGGAGGAAACAGGTACAAAAGTATCTATATCCACAGTAAAACGAGTCCTATATCGACATAACCTGAAAGGCCGCTCGGCAAGGAAGAAGCCACTGCTCCAAAACCGCCATAAAAAAGCCAGACTACGGTTTGCAACTGCACATGGGGACAAAGATCATACTTTTTGGAGAAATGTCCTCTGGTCTGATGAAACAAAAATAGAATAGTTTGGCCATAATGACCATCGTTATGTTTGGAGGAAAAAGGGCGAGCCGAAGAACACCATCCCAACCGTGAAGCATGGGGGTGGTAGCATCATGTTGTGGGGGTGCTTTGCTGCAGGAGGGACTGGTGCACTTCACAAAATAGACAAAAATGTGTGGGCAGAACTGAAAAAGCGTGTGTGAGCAAGGAGGCCTACAAACCTGACTCAGTTACACCAGCTCTGTCAGGGGAATGGGCCAAAATTCACCCAACTTATTGTGTGAAGCTTGTGGAAGGTTACACGAAATGTTTGACCCAAGTTAAACAATTTAAAGGCAATGCTACCAAATACTAATTGAGTGTATGTAAACTTCTGACCCACTGGGAATGTGATGAAAGAAATAAAAGCTGAAATAAATCATCCTCTCTACTATTATTCTGGCATTTCACATTCTTAAAATAAAGTGGTGATCCTAACTGACCTGAGACAGGGAACTTTTTACAAGGATTAAATGTTAGGAATTGCAAAAAAAACCTGAGTTTAAAAGTATTTGTCTAAGGTGTAAATCAAATCAAATGAAATGTTATTTGTCACATACACATGGTCAGCAGACGTTAATGCGAGTGTAGCGAACTGCTTGTGCTTCTAGTTCCGACAATGCAGTGATAACCAACGAGTAATCTAACCTAACAATTCCACAACTACTGTCTTACTGTATGTAAAACATCCGACTTCAACTGTATGTAAGTTGAAAAGCATTTAACCGTCGAAAACACTGTTTGCGTTTGAGCTGTTTGTTTGAGCAACCAGACAGCATTAAAAGAGACTGCGTTGATACACTTATCAACGACCCAGTTTAGTTCATCCCTGCCGTTGTGTCACTGAGTTGTCATAACACTTCAGCTGTTGTGTATT
>NW_026281945.1:0-7248 GCF_023373465.1 Oncorhynchus keta
ACAAGGCAGAATCTAAAATGTAAAAAATGTTATAAATTGTAATAATACAGAAAACCCTGTGATTGAGAAGGTATGCTCCAAACCTTGACTGGTATTGTACATACTGAAATTATGGTGAATTTATAAAAGGTTATAACACACACCCACACAGAGACAGACACAAACACAGACACTTTCCAACAATACAATAGCCCTCCAACACACAAACACACACACACACACACACACACACACACACACACACACACACACACACACACACACACACACACACACACACACACACACACACACACACACACACACAACAAAACACACCCTAGAGAGACTCAGACACACGCTATCCTCCAACACATTAACCTCCAACACACACCTACACCCACACACACCCACACACACACACACCCACACACACACACACACACACCCACACACACACACACACACACACACACACACACACACACACACACATACACACAGCCACACACACACACACAACACACACACATATTACACATACACACATACACACACACACACACACTCATAGCTCCCCACCTCCAATCCCATCACCTTGTTATTACACAGTGTAAAATGTGGTGAATCAGCCTTTGACTCGGGGCCATATATAAGAACTAGGCCAGGACATAACGACACACAGAACGGAACACACGGTGTTCTGGAAGCTTCATGACATTCTGTCCAGGGGATATATATCACTGCACTTCCCATTGTACTCAATAATTACTGTATACAGAATTTATGGCTGACCCGTATGTGTGTGTGTGTGTGTGTGTGTGTGTGTGTGTGTGTGTGTGTGTGTGTGTGTGTGTGTGTGTGTGTGTGTGTGTGTGTGTGTGTGTGTGTGTGTGTGTGTGTGTGTTCCTTTAAAGAGAGACATGAGGTGGGCGAGGAGAGAGACATGAGGAGGGGAGGAATGAGACATGAGAAGAAGGAGAGAGACGTGAGGAGGGAGGAGAGAGACCACGAGGAGGGGAGGAGAGACATGAGGAGTGGAGGAGAGAGATCTGAGGAGGAGGAGAGAGACATGAGGAGGAGGAGAGAGACCTGAGAGGGAGGAGAGAGACATGAGGAGTGGAGGAGAGACATGGAGGAGGGAGGAGAGAGACATGATGAGGGGGAGGAGAGAGACATGAGGAGGAGAGGAGAGAGACATGAGGAGGGGAGGAGAGAGACATGAGGAGGGAGGAGAGAGACATGAGGGAGGGAGGAGAGAGACATGAGGAGGGGAGGAGAGAGACATGAGGAGGGGAGGAGAGAGACATGAGGAGGGGAGGAGAGAGACATGAGGAGGTGAGGAGAGAGACATGAGGAGGGGAGGAGAGAGACATGAGGAGGGGAGGAGAGAGACATGAGGAGGGGAGGAGAGAGACACGAGGAGGAGGAGAGAGACATGAGGAGGGGAGGAGAGAGACATGAGGGAGGGGAGGAGAGAGACATGAGGGAGGGGAGGAGAGAGACCTGAGGAGGGGGAGGAGAGAGACATGAGGAGGGGAGAGAGAGACCTGAGGAGGTGGGAGGAGAGAGACATGAGGAGGGGAGGAGAGAGACCTGAGGAGGGGAGGAGAGAGACATGAGGAGGGGAGGAGAGAGACATGAGGAGGGGAGGAGAGAGACATGAGGAGGGGAGGAGAGAGACATGAGGAGGGGAGGGAGAGAGACATGAGGAGGGGAGGAGAGAGACACTGAGGAGGGGAGGAGAGAGACATGAGGAGGGAGGAGAGAGACACGAGGAGGGGAGGAGAGAGACATGAGGAGGGGAGGAGAGAGACATGAGGAGGGGAGGAGAGAGACACGAGGAGGGGAGGAGAGAGACATGAGGAGGGGAGGAGAGAGACATGAGGAGGGGAGGAGAGAGACATGAGGAGGAGGAGGAGAGAGACCTGAGGAGGGGAGGAGAGAGACCTGAGGAGGAGAGGAGAGAGACACGAGGAGGGGAGGAGAGAGACATGAGGAGAGAGAGAGAGACACTGAGGAGGGAGGAGAGAGACATGAGGAGGGGAGGAGAGAGACCTGAGGAGGAGAGGAGAGTGACACTGAGGAGGGGAGGAGAGAGACATGAGCAGGAGAGGAGAGAGACACGAGGAGGGGAGGAGAGAGACCTGAGGAGGGGAGGAGAGAGACCTGGAGGAGGGGAGGAGAGAGACATGAGGAGGGGAGGAGAGAGACCTGAGGAGGTGAGGGAGAGAGACATGAGGAGGTGAGGAGAGAGACATGAGGAGGGGAGGAGAGAGACATGAGGAGGGGAGGAGAGAGACATGAGGAGGGGAGGAGAGAGACTGAGGAGGGGAGGAGAGAGACATGAGGAGGGGAGGAGAGAGACATGAGGAGGGGAGGAGAGAGACCTGAGGAGGGGAGGAGAGAGACCTGAGGAGGAGAGGAGAGAGACACGAGGAGGGGAGGAGAGAGACATGAGGAGGGGAGGAGAGAGACATCTGAGGAGGGGAGGAGAGAGACATGATGAGGGGAGGAGAGAGACATGAGGAGGGGAGGAGAGAGACACTGGAGGAGGGGAGGAGAGAGACATGAGGAGGGGAGGAGAGAGACCTGAGGAGGGGAGGAGAGAGACACGAGGAGGGGAGGAGAGAGACCTGAGGAGGGGAGGAGAGAGACACGAGGAGGGGAGGAGAGAGACCTGAGGAGGGGAGGAGAGTGACACGAGGAGGGGAGGAGAGAGACATGAGGAGGGGAGGAGAGAGACCTGAGGAGGGGAGGAGAGAGACCTGAGGAGGGGAGGAGAGAGACACGAGGAGGGGAGGAGAGAGACATGAGGAGGGGAGGAGAGAGACATGAGGAGGAGAGGAGAGAGACACGAGAGGGGAGGAGAGAGACATGAGGAGGAGAGGAGAGAGACATGAGGAGAGGAAGAGAGACACGAGGAGGGGAGGAGAGAGACATGAGGAGGGGAGGAGAGAGACATGAGGAGGGGAGGAGAGAGACGTGAGGAGGGGAGGAGAGAGATATGAGGAGGGGAGGAGAGAGACATGAGGAGGGGAGGAGAGAGACATGAGGAGGAGAGGAGAGAGACATGAGGAGGGGAGGAGAGAGACATGAGAGGAGAGGAGAGAGACACGAGGAGGGGAGGAGAGAGACCTGAGGAGGGGAGGAGAGAGACCTGGAGGAGGGAGGAGAGAGACATGATGAGGGGAGAGAGAGAGACCTGAGGAGGGGAGGAGAGAGACACTGAGGAGGGGAGGAGAGAGACATGAGGAGGAGAGAGAGAGACATGAGGAGGGGAGGAGAGAGACATGAGGAGGGGAGGAGAGAGACACTGAGGAGGGGAGGAGAGAGACATGAGGAGCAGGAGGAGAGAGACATGAGGAGGGGAGGAGAGATATAAGGAAGTGGAGGAGAGAGATATGAGGAGGGAGGAGAGACATGAGGGAGGAGAGGAGAGAGACATGAGGAGGAGAGGAGAGAGACACGAGGAGGGGAGGAGAGAGACATGAGGAGGAGGAGGAGAGAGACATGAGGAGGGGAGGAGAGAGACATGAGGAGGGAGGAGAGAGACATGAGGAGGGGAGGAGAGAGACATGAGGAGGAGAGGAGAGAGACACGAGGAGGGGAGGAGAGAGACATGAGGAGGGGAGGAGAGAGGACATGAGGGAGGAGGAGGAGAGAGACATGAGGAGGGAGGAGAGAGATAAGAGGAGGGAGGAGAGAGACATGAGGAGGGGAGGAGAGAGACATGAGGAGTGGAGGAGAGAGACATGAGGAGGAGAGGAGAGAGAACATGAGGAGGAGGAGGAGAGAGACATGAGGGAGGGGAGGAGAGAGACATGAGGAGGGGAGGAGAGAGACATGAGGAGTGGAGGAGAGAGACATGAGGAGGGGAGGAGAGAGACATGAGGAGGGGAGGAGAGAGACATGAGGAGGGGAGGAGAGAGACATGAGGAGGGGAGGAGAGAGACATGAGGAAGAAGGAGGAGAGACATGGAGGGAGGGGAGGAGAGAGACATGAGAAGTGGGAGAGAGATATGAGGAAGAAATAATGAGACATGAGGAGGGGAGGAGAGTGGACCCGAGGAAGATAGAAGATGGAAGGGTGACATAACCGCCAGTCCGGGACACGGTAGGGCATTGTCGAATATACCTGATAGGGTAATGTAGCTAGTAGGATATACCTGGTAGGTCATGTGAGATAGTAGGATATTCCTGATGGGGTAATCTACCCAGTACAATATACCTGGTGGGGTAATGTGTAGATAGTAGGATATACATGGTAGAGTAATGTGGTGAGTAATATTGACCTGGTATGGTAATGTAGCTATGCCTGGTAGGGTAATGTACCAAATACAAAATACCTGGTAGGTTAATGTAGCTAGTAGAATATGCCTGTAGGGTAATGTACCCAGTATATGATATACCTGGTAGGGATTGATATGGCTAGTAGGATATGCCTGGTAGGGCAACGTAGTTAGCAGGATATACCTGGTAAATTCTTGTACCTAGTAGGATTGACATGGTAGGATAATGTAGCCAGTAGAATAAACATGGTGGGGTAATGTATTTAGTAAGATAGACCTGGTAGTATAGACTCAGTAGTATAGACCTGGCAGGCTAATGATTAGTATAGACCTGGTAGGTTAATATGGCTAGTAGAATATACCTGGTAGGTTAATGTAGCTGATAGGATATACCTGGTAGAGATGTAGTTAATATGATATACCTGGTAGTGTAATGTATCTAGTATGATATACCTGGTAGGGTAATGTAGCTAGTAGGATATACCTGGTAGGGTAATGTAGCTAAGTAGGATATGTACCTGGTAGAATTAATGTCTAGTTAATATGATATACCTGGTAGTGTAATGCATCTAGTATGATATACCTGGTATTAGGGTGAAATGTAGCTAGTAGAGGATATACCTGGTAGGGTAATGTAGCTGAAAATGCAGAATATACATGGTAGGGTAATATGGCTAGTAGAATATACCTGGTATGTGAATCGCAGCTAGTAGGATACTTGACTGAGATGAATGCTGAGCTATTAAGATATACCTGGTAGAGGTAATATGGCTAGTAGGGTACTACCTGGTACAGGCATTATAGTGACTATGATTATACCTTGTAGGATACTGCAGTGAGTAGGATATACCTGGTTGGGTAATGTAGTGAGTATTTCATACCTGGTAGGGTAATGTAGTGACTATGATAACTGGTAGGATAATGTAGGGACTAAGATATACCTGGTAGGGTAATGTAGTGACTATGATAACTGGTAGGATAATGTAGGGACTAAGATATACCTGGTAGGGTAATGTAGTGACTTGTATAAACCTGGTAGGGTAATGTAACACGTACAATATGCCTGGTAGGGTAATGTAGCTAGTAGAATATACCTGGTAGGGTAATGTAGCTAGTAGAATATACCTGGTAGGGTAATGTAGCTAGTACATAATACCTGGTAGGGTAATGTAGCCAGTAGGATATGCCTGGTAGGGTAATGTAGCTAGTATGATATACCTGGTAGGGTAATTTAGATAGTAGGATATACCTGGTAAGGTAATGTACCTAGTATGATTGACCTTGTAGGGTAATGTACCCAGTAGAATAAACCTGGTAGGGTAATGTAGCTAGTAAGATAGACCTGGTAGTATAGACCTGAGTAGTATAGACCTGGTAGTATAGACCTGAGTAGTATAGACCTGGTAGGCTAATAAGTAGTATAGACCTGGAGAGGCTAAGATATACCTGGTAGGGTAATGTAGAGACTAGTATAAACATGGTAGTGTAATGTAACAAGTACAATAGACCTGGTAGTGTAATGTACCTAGCAGGATATACCTGGTAGGGTAATGTAGTGAGTAGGATGTGCCTGGTAGGGTAATGTAGCTAGCATGATATATGCAGTATGGTAATGTAGTGAGCATGATAGACCTGGTAGGATAGACCTGGTGTGGTAATGTAGCTAGCATGATATATGCAGTATGGTAATGTAGTGAGCATGATAGACCTGGTAGGATAGACCTGGTGTGGTAATGTAGCTAGCATGATATATGCAGTATGGTAATGTAGTGAGCATGATAGACCTGGTAGGATAGACCTGGTGTGGTAATGTAGGAGGAGAGACAGTAAAGAGGGCAGTTTAAGTAAAGAAAGAGACAGAGAGAGAGAGAGATGGGTAGCAAACAAGAGACATTAGCGAGACAGAGAGAGAGAGAGATAGAGAAATGGAGATGGAAACAAGGGGGGGAGAGAGAGAGAGAGAGAGAGAGGGGGGGGGGGAGAGAGAGAGGGAGAGAGAGAGAGAGAGAGAGAGAGAGAGAGAGAGAGAGAGAGAGAGCGAGAGAGAGAGAGAGAGAGAGAGAGAGAGAGAGAGAGAGAGAGAGAGAGAGAGAGGGGGAGGAGAGGGAGAGAGGGAGAGAGGAGAGGGGGAGGGGGAGGGGAGAGGAGAGAGAGAGAGAGAGAGAGAGAGAGAGAGAGGGAGAGAGGGAGAGAGAGAGAGAGAGAGAGAGAGAGAGAGAGAGAGAGAGAGAGAGAGAGAGAGAGGGGAGAGAGAGAGAGAGGGAGAGAGGGGAGAGAGGGAGAGAGAGAGAGAGAGAGAGGGGGGAGAGAGGAGAGGAGAGAGAGAGAGAGAGAGAGAGAGGGAGAGAGAGAGAGAGAGAGAGAGAGAGAGAGGAGAGGGGGAGAGAGAGAGAGAGAGAGGGGGAGAGAGAGAGAGGGGAGAGAGAGAGAGAGAGAGAGAGAGAGAGAGAGAGAGAGAGAGAGAGAGAGAGAGAGGGGGAGAGAGAGAGAGGAGAGAGAGAGAGAGAGAGAGAGAGAGAGAGAGAGGGGAGAGAGAGAGAGAGAGAGAGAGGGGGGAGAGAGAGAGAGAGAGAGGCTCTAGCAAGCTAATGGAGTAGAGATGATGTTTCAGGAGCTGTTGGTTGTTTTTCAGACTGTCAAGCATGTCGTGAAGCATTGTTTGAAAATACATAGTGCTCTACCTTGACCAGAGTCTGTGTCAAAAATAGTGCACTATATAGGGAATGGGGTGCCATTTGGAACACAACCTGTCTTTGTTTGAAATGCTCTGTATGATGGGAGACATATTCACCATGGAGCTGCTCTCACAGGCTGGGAAGAACTGAAATCAAACAGGCAGGCTTTACTCAAACTGACTGACACTGGGCTTGTGTGTGTGTGTGTGTGTGTGTGTGTGTGTGTGTGTGTGTGTGTGTGTGTGTGTGTGTGTGTGTGTGTGTGTGTGTGTGTGTGTGTGTGTGTGTGTGTGTGTGTGGTG
>NW_026281946.1:0-12273 GCF_023373465.1 Oncorhynchus keta
CTTACTAGGCGTCCGAAATCGTTTGTAAAATTCGCGGACGGCGTCGGGCAGCGGCAGGGCGGACCTACCAGGAAGTCATCAAATGAACGTTGTCGGACATTCGGTTTCCGTTTTACAAAAATAATAAGATTTATGTCATTTTCCCATGTCCCGGAAATTCCCACAAGAGGGCATAAGCAATCATATGGCTATTGCTACAAAACATCACGATTCACGACGGGGCCTTATCTCGAAAACTGAAAATATTTAGAAGCCGAAACTTCGGTGAGCGTAGGGGCGGCATAATGGGCAGTTGGCCCCGAACAAGATGGCGTCTAGGCCTCAACGGTTTTGAGTTATGGCCATTTATCTGGGATTAAAGGTCAAAATGAAAATAGAGAAATTATTTTTCCACTTCACGTCAAAGTCAAGGAGCCTCCGGTGTCAATAAAAAAAAGAACCAGCCATTTATCTATCGTCATTTAAGAGAAATCGTACAACGACACCTTGGTGATGTTCACGGATAGGTGTTTTTTTTCAACGGTTACAGATCCAGTTGCAGGTTGTTCTTACGAATCTTTTTAAAGTGTGCTGCGGAGCTCTGCGAGATTTCTGTGATTTTCTATGATTTTCTGAAATAACACACACTCACTAAACCCTCCGTAAATAACTCAGTTCTTAACGTAAAGACTTAAAACTCGGGATTCTGTAAAGGCATACCCCAATCATGATATGAGTTTATTTATAGCTTCCTGTGCCAACCGGAAGTGCCTTTAATGGTGTCACAGTGGCAGTTTCCATGGGTTAAAAGGTCAGATCTTTTCAAAACTTCATATGTGTGACTAGGTAACCCTCGTGAACTGTAAATCAGTCATTTCTCCCAGCAGATGTCAAAGAAAAAGCTCTCACACGCACACACAGCAAGGATGGAGTGAAAAGTGTGGTTCTTAAAGACACAGAGAGCAGGCAATGGCATAAACATAATGTCTAGGCCGTGCCGGGTTCAACGAGATATCCCGCTTGACCGTAGCTCGCTCGGTCTGAGCGCAGCGACCATTAGAAAAGTAGGCCCAAAATGAAGCCTGCCCCACAACGTCATTTGCTTTTGGGTGACAGTGAGAGAACCGTTAGGGTGAGAAGCACAATTCGACCTCAGGTATGTTCCTAAGGTCCTTCCGATCCGTGCAAGCCTAACGTTGACAGTGTGGCATTAACCCTTAATAGTTAAAGATGGTGTTTACTTCAAAAAGTTTGCATTGATTTCTCTCCCCATAGGAATACATTGCCTTTACCCTAAATTCAACCTGAAGTCTATATGGGTTATGAATGCCGTATGAACCTGTCTTTGGTAACAGTCCATCAGGCCAGTATGAGGTCTACCTGTGTTGATTCTAAGCTTCCTGGACCAACCGGAAGTGGTTAAAATCACCTAAAGTGTTTTCCATTACCTGCCTGCAGTTTTGATAGACATAGTGCATTCAACCTATTGTAAATCAGTCAATTCTTAACGTAGGACTTAAAGCTACAGGATTCTGTAAAAGCATAGCCCAGTGAGGATATGTTGACTTATAGCTTCTGTGCCAACCCGGGGGAAGTGCCTTAGTGGTGTCTCAGGGCTGTTTTGAGGGGTTAAAAATTCAGATCTGTCCAAACTTCATATGGTTGTGATTGGGCTGTAGTAAATCATTTTTCCCATAAAATTTCAAGGAAAACTAAATCACAGGACACAACTTGGAAGGTATGTTGGGGTTGTAGAGACAGACAGTGCCTCCAATAGTTAGCTTTGAGGCTAAAAAAGACGTCAACTTAGGTTCGAAACTTTAGAAACCTGTTCTAGACCTAGGTCGATAGTGCGTGGTGAGTTAGGTGGCTCTAGAAGGTTCTCGGACAGAAATAGCCTCGTACATTTGCAATGACTTCAATTCATTTTGACCATTACGAAAGAAATAACGACATTTAGAAAAGTCTCAGAGACACAAGACTAGGTGCATTGAGCTCGGCTGTTGATAGAGGCAGTTTAGCGTTTGGTCCGATGCTCATTCAAGGACCCCATGCAAGGCATGGAAAAAGTGGATTTTCATTAGTGGGTTTTACTGGAGCCGAAGGACCTATTGAGCCGAAACTCGGGATTAGGTCGCCTCACATGGGCCTTCACGCAATGTCTGACCTGGTTATGGCTAGAACGTAACTATGTGTTTACGTTTTTATTATGTTTTAACTAATGGCGCTGTTGATTGTGGGCTGTCTGACATATGATGGTTGGCTTCTAAATGAGTTGGAAAAAGTGGTTTGGTGTCAATTGGTATCAGTTTGGTGTCAGAATGACATCTAATTATTGGTGGACACTGACTTGCTAGTTGACTTTGTGCATTAGCAATATGTTTCGGAGGGGGGACCATCACCAAAATGGCAGTTCAAATCAACACAAAAATGGCATCACCATAGTCTCCAGGCTGTGCAGAGTTCAGCAGGCCGCTTGACCGTGTAGCTCGCTCTGAGTGCAGTGTAAAAAAAAAGAAGGGCGCAAAGAAGCCTGGCCTCAATATGTTTTGCTTTTGGGGTGACAGTGAGAGAACCGTTAGGGTGAGAAGCACACCTGACCTCAGTGAACGTACCCGAGGTCCTCCTCGATCCGTGCCTAACTAACGTTGACCATGTGGCATTAACCCTTACCAGTTAAAAGAAGGTGTTTACTTCAAATAGTTTGCATTGACTTCTCTCCCCATAGGAATACATTGCCTGCACCCCTAAATTCAGCCTGAAGCCTATGTGGGTTATGAATGCCGTATGAACGTGTCTTCTGGTGACAGTCCATCAGGCCAGCATGAGGTCTACCTACGTGCCGATTCCAGGCTTCCTGGAGCAGCCGGAAGTGGTTGGAAAGTCACCCTATCAGTGTTGTTCCATGCACCTGCCTGCAGTTTGATAGACATAGTGCATTCAACCCTGTGTAGATCAGTCAATTCTTAGCGTAAGGACTTAAAACTCAGGATTCTGTAAGTGTCTATGTCAATCAAGACACGGGTTTACTTATAGCTTCCTGTGCCAACCGGAAGTGCCTTTAATTGGTGTCACAGTGGCTGTTTCGAAGGGTTAAAAAAGGTCAGATCTTTCCTAAACTTCATAGGGGCGTGACTAGGTAACCCTCATGAACTGTAAATCAGTCATTTCTCCCAACAGATGTCAAAGAAAGCTCTCACACGCACACACAGCAAGGATGGAGTCGAAAAGTGCGGTGCTCAAAGACACAGAGAGCAGGCAATGGCATTTCCATAATCTCTAGGGCCGTGCCGAGGTCAACTTGAGATCTCCCGGCTTGACCGTAGCTCGCTCGGTCTGAGCGCAGCTTGACCATTAGAAAAGTAGGCCCAAACTGAAGCCTCGCCCCACAACGTCATTTGCTTTTGGGTGACAGTGAGAGAACCGTTAGGGTGAAACACAATTCGACCTCAGGTGCGTTCTAAGGTCCTTCCGATCCGTGCAAGCCTAACGTTGATGTGGCATTAACCCTTAATAGTTAAAGAAGGTGTTTACTTCAAATGGTTTGCATTGATTTCTCTCCCCATAGATACATTGCCTTTACCCCTAAATTAACTGAAGTCTATATGGGTTATGGATGCCGTATGTGACCTGTCTTTGGTAACAGTCCATCAGGCCGGTATGAGGTCTGTGTTGTTCTAGGCTTCCTGGACCAACCGGAAGTGGTTAAAATCACCTAAAGTGTTTTCCATTACCTGCCTGCAGTTTGATAGACATAGTGCATTCAACCCTGTGTTAATTCAGTTCTTAACGTAAGGACTTAAAACTCAGGATTCGTTAGTTTCTATGTCAATCAAGACATGGTTTACTTATAGCTTCCTGTGACGAACTTTCAACCAATGTCACAGTGGCAGTTTCCAAGGGTTAAAAAGGTCAGATCTTTTCAAAGGCTTCATGGGCGCGACTAGGTAAGCCCTCATGGACTGTAAATCGGTCATTTCTCCCAGCGGATGTCGAAGAGAAAGCTCTCCTGCGCACACAGCAAAGGATGGGTCGAAAAGCGCGGTTCTCGAAGACACAGAGCGGCAGGCCAGTGGCATCAACATAATCTCCTCGGGCCGTTGCGGGTTCCTGGGATGTCAGCTTGACCAAGCGGCTCGAACTCGAGTCTCGGGCGCAGCGACCATGTGAGAAAAGTAATGGCCGGAATGCGATGACCTCTGCCCCACACGCGTCCAATTTGCTTTGGCAGGTGGCGGTGAGAGAGACCGTTAGGGAATTAGAAGCCTGATTCAGCCGCAGGTGCGTTCCCTAGAGTCCTTCCGATCCGTTACAAGCCTAACCTTGACCGTGTGGCAGCTGTAACGCTTAACAGTTAAAAGAGAGGTGTTTACTTCAAATAGATTTGCATTGACTTCCTCTCCCCGGGAATACGTGCCGCTGCCTGCACGCACCTCAAATTCAGCCTGAAGTCTATATGGAGTTATGAATGCGTATGAACCTGTCTTTGGTAACAGTCATCAGGCCAGTATGGGGTCTACCTGTGGTGATTCTGAGCTTCCTGGACCAACCGGAGTGGTTAAATCTGCCTAAAATTGTTTTCGCATTACCTGCCTGCAGTTTGATAGACATAGTGCACTTCAGCCTTGTAGCAAATCAGTCAATTCTTAGCGTAAGGACTTAAAACTCAGGATTCTGTGAGTTTCTATGTCAATCAAGACGTGGGTTTACTTATAGCTTCCTGTGCCAGCCAGAAGTGCTGTTAATGATGTCACGGTGGCAGTTTCAAGGGTTAAAAGGTCAGATCTTTTCGAAACTTCGTATGTGTACTAGGTAACCCTCATGAACTGTAAATCAGTCATTTCTCCACAACAGATGTCAGAGAAAGCTCTCGCACGCACAGCGAGGCTGGAGTGAAAGAATGCGGTTCTCAAAGACACAGAGAGCAGGCAATGGCATAAACATAACTCTAGGCGTGCCGGGGTTCAGCGAGATATCCACGCTTGACCGTAGCTCAACACGGTCTCAAAGCGCAGCGACCATTGAAAAGTAGGCCAAAATGAAGCCTGCCCTACAACGTCATTTGCTTGCGGGTGACGAGTGAGAGACCGTTAGGGTGGAAGCTGATTCGACCTCAGATGCGTTCCACAGTTCCTAAGATCATTCGATCGTGCAGGCCTAGCGTTGACCAGTGTAGCATGTACCTTAATAGTTAAAGAAGGTGTTTACTTCAAAAATAGTTTGCATTGACTTCTCTCTCTAGCGGAACACATTGCCTACCCCTAAGTTCAGCCTGAAGTCTATATGGGTTATGATGCAGTATGGACCCTGTCTTTGATGACAGATCCATCAGGCCGGTATGAGAGTCTACCTGTATTGATTCTAGAGCTTCTGGACCAGCCGGAAGTGGTTAAAATCACCCTAAGAGTGTTTCCCATTACCTGCCTGCAGTTTGATAGACACATAGGTGCATTCAACCCTGTGTAAATCGGTCAATTCTTACGTAATGGACTTAAAACACAGGATTCTGTAAAAGCATAGCCCAGTGAGGATATGTGTTGACTTATAGCTTCCTGTGCCAGCCAGAGAGTGCCTTGATTGGTGTCTCAGAGGCTGTTTCGAGGGTTAAAAAGTCAGATCTGTCAAAACTTCATATGTGTGATTAGGCAACCCCATGAACTGTAAATCAGTCATTTTTCCCATAAATTTCAAGGAAAACTAAATCACCAGACACACAACGGAAGGAGGGACGTGTGGGGGTTGTAGAGACAGACAGTGCCTCCAATAGTTAGCTTTGTTCAGAGCCTAAAAGCAGAACCGTCAGACCTGGAGTTCGAGAACTTTAGAAACCTGTTCTGAGACCTGCAGATTCGATGAGTGCATGAGTGAGTTAGGTGGCTCTAGAAGGTTCTCTGGACCGAGAATAATAGCCTATACATTGCAATAATTTCAATTCATTTTGACCATTGCGAAATGCACGACATTTAGAAGAAGTCTCCAGAGACACAGACTAGGTTGCGTTGGAACCAGCTCGGCCCATCAGAGGCGGACCGCTAACGTTCGGATCGATAGCTCATTCAAGGACCCCATAGCAAGGCATGGAAAAAGTGGATTTCAGCACCAGTGAGGGTTTTCTCGGGCGCAGAAGGACCTATCGAGCGCGAGCTTCGGGTTCGGAATCAGCCTCGCATGGCCTTCGCAATGTCTGACCTGGACCACGCAGCTAGAGGCGTGGCCTATATGTTTACGTTTTATTATGTTTTAAACTAAAGGCGGCTGTGAATTATGGGCCTGCTCTGACATGTATGTGATAGTTGGCTGCTAAATAGAGTTGGAAAAAAGTGAGTTTGAGTGTCTAATTGGTATCAGTTTGGTGTCAAAATGACATCTAATTGACTGATGGACACTGACTTGCTAGTTGACTTTTTGTACATTAGCAATATGTTTACAGCGGAAGGACCATCATCACAAGTCGGGCCAGTCAATTTCACATTCCTGCAGGATTTTTATAGCATGACAAATTTCGTGATGGTACCTGCCCATTGAACCATATTGCAAATGCACAGTGACTTTGCAAAAGTGAGAAAACATAAACAAATGGACATGATGAAATCAACACAACAGGTGATGGAAATGTACAACTATCACTGCTCAGCCATC
The DNA here is from genome assembly GCF_023373465.1 of Oncorhynchus keta. Classification (NCBI taxonomy): domain Eukaryota; kingdom Metazoa; phylum Chordata; class Actinopteri; order Salmoniformes; family Salmonidae; genus Oncorhynchus; species Oncorhynchus keta. The sequence goes on from NW_026281946.1 coordinate 6,619, forward strand.
CTGTGTTCATCAGACCAGTCAATTTTGCATTTTTGAGCATGTCAAATTTCATATGGTAAATGCACATTGAAACATATTGCAAATGCGCGCGCACTTGCAATATGATTCTATAGTGTAAAAACATCACCTAATGGACATGATGAAATCAACACAACGAGTGATGAAATGTACAACTATCACTGCTCGGCCATCCTGTGTCCATCAGACCAGTCAATTTTGCATTTTTGAGCATGTCAAATTTCATATGGTAAATGCACATTGAAACATATTGCAAATGCGCGCGCACTTGCAATATGATTCTATAGTGTAAAAACATCACCTAATGGACATGATGAAATCAACACAACGAGTGATGGAAATGTACAACTATCACTGCTCGGCCATCCTGTGTCCATCAGACCAGTCAATTTTGCATTTTTTTGAGCATGTCAAATTTCATATGGTAAATGCACATTGAAACATATTGCAAATGCGCGCGCACTTGCAATATGATTCTATAGTGTAAAAACATCACCTAATGGACATGATGAAATCAACACAACGAGTGATGGAAATGTACAACTATCACTGCTCGGCCATCCTGTGTCCATCAGACCAGTCAATTTTGCATTTTTGAGCATGTCAAATTTCATATGGTAAATGCACATTGAAACATATTGCAAATGCACGCGCACTTGCAATATGATTCTATAGTGAAAAACATCACCTAATGGACATGATGAAATCAACACAACAAGTGATGGAAATGTACAACTATCACTGCTCGGCCATCCTGTGTCCATCAGACCAGTCAATTTTGCATTTTTGAGCATGTCAAATTTCATATGGTAAATGCACATTGAAACATATTGCAAATGCGCGCGCACTTGCAATATGATTCTATAGTGTAAAAACATCACCTAATGGACATGATGAAATCAACACAACGAGTGATGGAAATGTACAACTATCACTGCTCGGCCATCCTGTGTTCCCATCAGACCAGCATTAATATCAGAATGACCGGTAAATGCATTTACAACCATATTTTAATTTTTGGGTTACCAGTTGCACAACAATGCACGTGCATTTGCAATATGATTCTATAGTGAAAAAACATCACCTAATGGACATGATGAAATCAACACAACAAGTGATGGAAATGTACAACTATCACTGCTCGGCCATCCTGTGTTCATCAGACCAGTCAATTTCACATTCCTGCAGGATTTTATAGCATGACAAATTCGTGATGGTACCTGCCCATTGAACCATATTGCAAATGCACAGTGACTTTGCAAAAGTGTGAAAAAACATAAACAAATGGACATGATGAAATCAACACAACAGGTGATGGAAATGTACAACTATCACTGCTCAGCCATCCTGTGTTCATCAGACCAGTCAATTTTGCATTTTTGAGCATGTCAAATTTCATATGGTAAATGCACATTGAAACATATTGCAAATGCGCGCACTTGCAATATGATTCTATAGTGAAAAAAAAACATCACCTAATGGACATGATGAAATCAACACAACAGAGTGATGGAAATGTACAACTATCACTGCTCGGCCATCCTGTGTCCATCAGACCAGTCAATTTTGCATTTTTGAGCATGTCAAATTTCATATGGTAAATGCACATTGAAACATATTGCAAATGCGCGCACTTGCAATATGATTCTATAGTGTAAAAACATCACCTAATGGACATGATGAAATCAACACAACGAGTGATGGAAATGTACAACTATCACTGCCCGGCCATCCTGTGTTCCCATAGCGAGCATTAATTCAGAATGACCGGTAAATGCATTTACAACCATATTTTAATTTTTGGGTTACCAGTTGCACAACAATGCACGTGCATTTGCAATATGATTCTATAGTGAAAAAACATCACCTAATGGACATGATGAAATCAACACAACAAGTGATGAAATGTACAACTATCACTGCTCGGCCATCCTGTGTTCATCAGACCAGTCAATTTCACATTCCTGCAGCATTTTTATAGCATGACAAATTTTTGGATGGTACCAGTTGCACCAATGAACCATATTGCAAATATGATTCTAAAGTGAAAAAACATAAACAAATGGACATGATGAAATCAACACAACAGGTGATGGAAATGTACAACTATCACTGCTCAGCCATCCTGTGTTCATCAGACCAGTCAATTTTGCATTTTTGAGCATGTCAAATTTCATATGGTAAATGCACATTGAAACATATTGCAAATGCGCGCGCACTTGCAATTTGCATTTTTTGAGCATGTCAAATTTCATATGGTAAATGCACATTGAAACATATTGCAAATGCGCGCGCACTTGCAATATGATTCTATAGTGTAAAAACATCACCTAATGGACATGATGAAATCAACACAACAGTGATGGAAATGTACAACTATCACTGCTCGGCCATCCTGTGTCCATCAGACCAGTCAATTTTGCATTTTTGAGCATGTCAAATTTCATATGGTAAATGCACATTGAAACATATTGCAAATGCGCGCGCACTTGCAATATGATTCTATAGTGTAAAAACATCACCTAATGGACATGATGAAATCAACACAACGAGTGATGAAATGTACAACTATCACTGCCCGGCCATCCTGTGTTCCATCAGACGAGCATTAATTCAGAATTTTTGTAAATGCATTTACAACCATATTTTTATTTTGGGTTACCAGTTGCACAACAATGCACGTGCATTTGCAATATGATTCTATAGTGAAAAAACATCACCTAATGGACATGATGAAATCAACACAACGAGTGATGGAAATGTACAACTATCACTGCTCGGCCATCCTGTGTCCATCAGACCAGTCAATTTTGCATTTTTGAGCATGTCAAATTTCATATGGTAAATGCACATTGAAACATATTGCAAATGCGCGCGCACTTGCAATATGATTCTATAGTGTAAAAACATCACCTAATGGACATGATGAAATCAACACAACGAGTGATGGAAATGTACAACTATCACTGCTCGGCCATCCTGTGTCCATCAGACCAGTCAATTTTGCATTTTTGAGCATTTCAAATTTCATATGGTAAATGCACATTGAAACATATTGCAAATGCGCGCGCACTTGCAATATGATTCTATAGTGTAAAAACATCACCTAATGGACATGATGAAATCAACACAACGAGTGATGGAAATGTACAACTATCACTGCTCGGCCATCCTGTGTTCCATCAGACCAGGCATTAATATCAGAATGATTTCATATGGTAAATGCATTCAAACCATATTTTCAATTTTTGGGTTACCACTTGCAATATGATTCTATAGTGTAAAAACATCACCTAATGGACATGATGAAATCAACACAACAGTGATGGAAATGTACAACTATCACTGCCCGGCCATCCTGTGTTCCCATAGCGAGCATTAATATCAGAATGACCGGTAAATGCATTTACAACCATATTTTAATTTTTGGGTTACCAGTTGCACAACAATGCACGTGCATTTGCAATATGATTCTATAGTGAAAAAAACATCACCTAATGGACATGATGAAATCAACACAACAAGTGATGAAATGTACAACTATCACTTTCCTGCAGGATTTTATAGCATGACAAATTCGTGATGGTACCTGCCCATTGAACCATATTGCAAATGCACAGTGACTTTGCAAAGTGAGAAAACATAAACAAATGGACATGATGAAATCAACACAACAGGTGATGGAAATGTACAACTATCACTGCTCAGCCATCCTGTGTTCATCAGACCAGTCAATTTTGCATTTTTGAGCATGTCAAATTTCATATGGTAAATGCACATTGAAACATATTGCAAATGCGCGTGCACTTGATGAAATCAACACGAAAGTGATGGAAATGTACAACTATCACTGCCCGGCCATCCTGTGTCCATCCATTAATTTTGCATTTTTCAGAATGTCAATTTCATATGGTAAATGCATATTTTTATTTTTTATAGTTGCACAACAATGCACGTGCATTTTGCAATATGATTTATAGTGAAAAAACATCAAATGGACATGATGATGAATCAACACAACAAGTGATGGAAATGTACAACTATCACTGCTCGGCCATCCTGTGTTCATCAGACCAGTCAATTTCACATTCCTGCAGGATTTTATAGCATGACAAATTTCGGGATGGTACCGCCTATTGAAACCATATTGCAAAATGCACAGTGACTCGGCAAAGAAGTGAGAAAAAAACATAAACAAATGGACATGATGAAATCAACACAACAGTGATGGAAAATGTACAAATATCACTGCTGGGCCATCCCTGTGTTCATGGGACCAGTCGACTTTGCATTTTTGAGCATATCATAATTCCTTCATATGGTAAAACACATTGAAACATATTCAAAACGGCGCACTTGCAATACGCTGAGTTTATAGGAAAAACATCACCTAATGGACATGATGAAGTCAACACAACGAGTGATGGAAAGGAACAACTCATCACCGCCCGGCCATCCCGAGCCTGATCAGGCTGGGGCCAACACTTTAGCATTGCAGGGATTTTGAGCATGTCAAATTCTTTACGCCATTTCCCACAAAAAAAATCCTTATGCACATAATTAAAAATATATAAAAAATATGATAATAAATTGACAAAAGTATATTCATACAGTTCTTACACATGTGTACTGACAAAAAATTGAAAGAACTCAAAAATGGCCCAGTGCACTTTTTAAGGGTGTGAAGTTTTTTACAAAATTTTGACATTTTTGACTTTTGACTTTTGACTCTATGAAATCATATTGAAATTGGACAAACATATTCCTTACATATAAAAAAAAAAATTATGATAATAAAATTGGACAAAAGTATATTCATACAGTTCTTACACATGTGTAATTGACAAAAAAATCAGAGAAGAATTTAGAGAAACGGTCCAAGACACTTTTTTATGGAGTGTGTGAAGTTTTTACAAAATTTTGACATTTTGACTTTTGACTTTTGACTTTCTGACTTCTATGAAATCATATTGGAATTGGACAAAACATATTCCTTATGCGCATGTAAAAAATTAAAAAATTATGATAATAAAATTGGACAAAAGTATATTCATACAGTTCTTACACATGTGTAATTGACAAAAAATCGAAAGAATTTCGAAAGAAACGGTCCAGAAAGCACTTTTTTATGGGTGTGTGAAGTTTTTACAAAATTTTGACATTTTTGACTTTTTGACTTTTGACTTCCTATGACATCATGTTGGAATTGGACAAAACATATTCACTTATCTTGCATATAAATTTTTTTAAAAAAGTATGATAATAAAAGTGGACAAAAGTATATTATACGTTCTTGTGTAATTGACAAAAAAATCAATTTGAAAAACGGTCAAAAGCACTTTTGAGGGGTGATAAGTTTTGAAAAAAGTTCATTTTTCAAAATTTTACTGGACATTAATTTGGGTTACATATCCAATATGAAAAACCCCGGTGGAGCTTTGCCCCCTGTTATTTTAATTTATTACAACTTGCAATTCCATATGGCATTTGCAATACACTTTGGATGAATCAAACTTGAATTGGTGGTATTGTGTGTATATGGTTGTCCATGAATGACATGCCATTCATTTTGTCCAATAAAATGGGTATACAGGGCGGTGATGCAGTCAGGATGTCTTGATTGTTATCTGTAGAACC